>NW_007131140.1:0-966 GCF_000164805.1 Carlito syrichta | reverse complement strand
ACTATCGCAGTTCCAGACTTCAAACTTTACTCTATGTTTACAATAGTCAACACAGCATGGTATTGGTACAACAATAGTTCCATAGGTCAATGGATCAGGACAGAGAATAAAATCCTCAAATTCTTACCAACACTTCTTTGAAAAACCTCCAAGACCCAATGGTTAATGGAGAACATACTCAGTAAGTGGTGCCGGGAAAAGACTGACAACATGCCCAAGATTGACAAAGGACCCCTATCTATCACCATAAACATTAACTCTAAATGGATGAAAGACATAAACGTAAAACACCAAATTATAGTAATCTTAGAAAACGCAGGAGACACCATTAGGGAAACTGTAACCGGAAACTAATTGCTCTTCAGAGTGCTAAATACCCATACCTTAAGAAGTAAGTTAGACTAGTGGGAAGTCATCAAATTAATATACTCTGCAACACAAAAGAAACCATCAGAATTGCAGGGATACAGCCAACAGATGGGAAAAACGATATCACCTATATATCTTTAAAAAGGGATAACAACTAGGATCTACAAGAAACTCAAACACTCATAAAAATCAGACAAACATTCCCTTTGAAAAATGTGCAAAATACGTGATTGGACACTTTTCATAAGAAGAGATACAAGCAGCCAGCAGACACATGAAAATTTCTGAGCCTCACTTATCATTGAAGAAATGCAAATGAACCACTTAGAAATACCACATACACCTTGTGAGACTAGACATTATTAATAAAACAAAAAATAACAGATGCAGGTAAGGGTATGGGAAGAAATAAATGCTTCTACACTGCATGTGAACTGAAAAGTAGAACAACATCTTTGGAAAACAGTGTGGTGGTTTGTAAAGGGACAAGATATTGACCTACCATGTGAATCAGTAATTCCCCTATTGAGAAGATACCTGGAGAAACTCAAATCATTTTACCAAAAAGAAACTTGCAACATTATGTTTTCTGTAGCT
>NW_007131139.1:0-5331 GCF_000164805.1 Carlito syrichta | reverse complement strand
TCATGCCTTTTATAAGAGATTTGTAATCTTAAAACAACCTCCCTATTTAATAACTCCAGTACAACTGTCATATTATTGGTATGATGAATATGGTTTACAAACGTTGTATAAAGTGAATTCTCTTCTGAAAAAAAGGCAAAAAAGGTAGTCTTGGGAATTACAGCCCTAATAGCTATTGATACTTTGATAACTGTTTCAGCTGTGGTTTTAGCTTAGAAAGTTCACACAGCTACCTACTCTAATCACTTATCTAAGAATGTTTCTATAGCCTTAGGTACCCAAGAGATTATTTTTGTTTGTTTGTTTGTCTGTTTTGTTTTTTGAGTTGGAGTCTCACTCTGTTGCCCAGACTAGAGTGCAGTGGCCGTTCCTGGCCACCGCAGCCTCAACCTGCTGGGCTCTGGTGATCCTTCCGCCTCAGTCTTCCAAGTAGCCAGAATTACAGGCGTGCACTACCACGCCTGGTTAATTTTTTTGATTTATTGTAGAGATGAGGTCTCGCTGCCCAGGTGGGTCTTGAACCCACGGGATCAGGCAATCCTCTCACCTCAGCCTCCCAAAGGCGTGGGATTACAGGCTGAGCCACCGAGCCTGGCTCCAAGAGATTATTGATCACAAGCTAGAGAGCAAAGTTAATGCTTTGGAAAAAGCGGTTCTAACTATAGGACAAAAACTTGTGACTTTAAAAATTGAGTTGGCTCTTCGATGTTACTCTGAGTTTAAATGTTTAAACTCTGAGGTAAATGCCTCACTCCTTTAGAGGTAAATACATCTGTCCACACAAGGGACAAAATTAAAACTTATATTCTTGAAATTTGGAATAATTCAGACTTGAGCATGGACCTCACTAAATTACATTAAAAAATTCAAGACATGAGAATTGCTGAAAAGCAATCCCAGCCTACTAAATTGGCCAGTTCTATATTTAGCAATTTTCATTCATTGATCAAAAATTGTTAATGTCTATATTCATTAATATGGGAATTTGTGGAGCAGTGATTCTTTTATTGCTGTGTCTACTTTCAATCATTTTTAGAGTGTTTAAAAAAAGTATATCTCAACTCAGTATGTATTTCATGATTTCGTGTTAAAAATAAAAAAAGGGGGAGATGTTGGGGGCCAGCCACGGAGGCCCACTGAGCATCAGGGATCAGGAAGGGCCGTAGATCCCGAGACTGCTAGGATGTGTTCAAGAGCTGTTGACCCATTCCCTCCCTCCTTTTCCATTTGGCACAAACTACCAAGAAAAGCTCCAATTGGCTCTAACAGAAAACTCTGAGACCGGAACGTACACAGCTAACTGAGGAGTCTATTGTTCCCATTCCCCATGGCTTATGGTCTTTTACTTTATCACAATTTAAGTTTGACTTTGAGACACATTGAGGAGGCTTAATACAGGTCACAGGTTCTCTTGATGCAACCTTTAGAAATTTATAGACATAGGTTTTAGAAAATAGTTTATATAGATTGAGAAAAATTAAGTAATAATTTTATTATAGAAGTGTGGTTAGATCAGTTTGATTTAGGGTTGCCAGTGAGGTTTGTATCCAAAAATTTCTCCAGGGATAAGTGACCATTCAATAATCCTCTAAACGAGGAAGTCTTTTTTTTTTAAACAGTCTTTATTGCGAGGACCGAGAAAATCCCAAACTTAGAGGGGACATGATGGGGTTGCTGAAGAGGTAGTCCTTTATCATTATGGTTATGGAGTCCTGTTGAGGCTTACTCTGGCTTAATGAAATAATATTTTAGCACTTTCTTTTGTTTGAAGCTTTGGATGTTTTTAATATTCTGTAATAAACTTTGAGCAGTTTTTCCTAAAGATTTAAACATTGCTTTTGCTAAGATCATAATTAGTTTTCCAGAATTTTCAATTATCTAAATTTTTATACTAATGCAGAGACCAAATACTTACTGCTTTGTAAATCTCCATGTTATTTTGATTTATATACATTGGGCCCCAAATTGTCTTTTGTCTGTGTGCCTCATTGTAAATTCTTCGTGATTAAAAGTATCAGATTAATCAGATAATTTATTGCAGAGTACAGCATTATGTCTTAGGTAGAGAAAATACTAGGGGATTCAATGGAAATACTCTTTTAAAAATATAAATTGTGTTAAAATATAATGGGAATGTGAATTTATATTTCCTTCAAATATATAAGGGAAACTTTTCTCTAAGGATTGCACATCTGTAACATTTGATAAAAATTAAAAAGCAGAAAATACAGAGTGCACCAAGAAAATGTTCACAAATTTTAAGAATGGTAAATGCTGTATTGAATTATGATATTGTTTTATTTTCCTAAATTTTTAAGATTGATTATGCATTCTGCCTTCTGAATAGCACTTAGGTACACTGACTCTCAAGGCTCATTTTTCTAAGAAGGATATACATCTGGAATCTCAACAAGTTCAATTTAGACACAATAAACATAAAGTATTTATGTGAGAGACACTGTAGTTGTCAATTTTGAAGGCAGCATTTTACCGTGTATTCTAACGTATTAAAGGTAAACAGAGTTATCATTGGAGTACTGTACAATTCTTAAAAAATCAATCCCTGCATAATGAACATTTCTAGGCCCAACCCTGAATTGTAACCATTTTTTTTTCATGAGTTGGAATCTCACTCTGTCGCCCAGACTGGAGTCCAGTGGCCACTCTGGGCCATTGCAGCCTTGACCTGCTGGGCTCTGGTGATCCTTCCGCTTCAGCCTTCCAAGTAGCCGGAATTACAGGTGCACTAACATACCCGGCTAATTTTTTTGATTTATTGTAGAGATGAGGTCTCGCTGCCCAGGCAGGTCTTGAACCCACGGGCTCAGGCAATCCCCTCACCTCAGTCTCCCAAAGGCGTGGGATTACAGGCTAAGCCACCGAGCCTGGCTTGTAACCATTTTTAAAGTAAAAAAAATAGAATAAACAAATAAAGTCAGTTGCATGCTTACAGCTTTCATTTATTTATTTATTCAATATTTATTTTAATTTTTAAAAAATGTGGGGTGTGATTCAGAGTTAGATATACAAACATTGATTATGCAGGTCCCTGGTTAATGAGGTTACACAGCTAACCTAGGAGTCTATTGTTCCCATTCCTCATGTCTTATGGTCTTTTTTCTTTTTCACAATTTAAGTTTGGCTTTGAGTCGCATTGAGGATCCTTATTGCAGGTCTCAGGTTCTCTTGATGGGAGCTTTAGAAATTTATAGATATAGGTTTTAAGAAAATAGTTTATATAGATTAAGACAAATTAAGTAACAATTTTGTTATAGAAGTGTGGTTAGTTGAGTTCGACTTAGGGGTATTAGTAAAGTTTGTATTAGGCCAGCTGGTGCTATGAGAGAGTAACCGTAGTACCAACTGTTTTATAAAAAAACAGATTGAGTTATCATAGAATAGTAAAAGTCAATATATCATTATGCTGGTTTCAGGTGTAAGCGTTAAATGATGTTGTGTAACTATAAACAAGGGTACAACAAAACTTGATAAGAACTTCATATTTTTCCTTTGTCTAAAAAATACATCTGTTTGAGTGTGGGGGGTGTCCTGTGTGCATCTGGACCTGTTCAGTGGAGAGGGACATGCTACCTTTTGTGTAACAATAGCAGAAGGAGTTCCCATGATTATAACTTTGTGGAGTTTAGGGATAAAAGCCCTGGAATTACACCCATTAAACGGCTTCTACACTAGACAGATTCCAGTCTCTTTCTTTCTCACTTTTTCTCTTTCTTTGTCTTTATTTCTCCAGTATAATCGCCAACACTGCCCCACCTTCCAGGGACACTCTAAATCTCTCTGCATGGGCTGGTCCCCAGCACCTGGCACCCACCATGGGGCCCTGAAAAGATAAACATTTTTTCTCATTTCAGGATGACTAAGATCTTACCCAGGATACTACAGACCCCTCTATAAAGAGAGACAAAGTGAGGATGGATAAACAAAATTTTTGTAAAGCCAGAGCCGTGATCTACTCATGGGCCAGAGCAAATCTAAAAAACATAAAATGTTCAGCAATATCTTAAAAATACTCTCTCTAAACATAAAACCATATTCTCTACTACTGATCTAAGTCGTTTTCTACACTTTGTTCAGAAACATTTTCCCTAGTTTCCTAAAAAAAGACAATAAATTTAAATATCTGGAAAAAAGCGGGAAAAAAACCCTAAGACTGTATTATAGTCAACATGGGCCCCAAAAGGTGCCACTTAATGCTTTTTCTTTAAAAAACTTAAGCAAAAATTCAGTAATTCCCCTCCATGATTATAAAAAATTTCCTTCCAAAAAGACTGTTAATAATGATAAGAATAATTAAAAACTTGCCCTTTCACTGCTACCTCTACACCTTCAAATTATAATGATAAATTATCCCCACAGGACATGACAGATTTGGAAAATAAAGCCACAAATTACCACGATAGCAATTACTTTAATAACACTAATCTAGCTCTTCCACAAGTCCTTCTCCATAAGACAGAGATAAAAAAACTAAACCTCACACCTGGCAGTGACCCTGCCCCTCCTTTTCTTTTTGAAATACAGGCTGCTCAAATAGAGAACAAAAAAAGGAGATTTCAGTTTATCAACATGTTTTCCAGCGACTATTACTGACATTGATGGAGTGGGCCAAACACAATGGAAGACTTTACCTTACAAGTTGGTAAGAGAATTAAAAGAGGCCAGTTCACAATATGGTCCTTTGGCTCCCTATACTCTTACTATTTTAAATCAATTCACTTCTCACTTGATGACTATTTCTGATTGACAACAATTGGCAAAAAGCTGCTTATCCAGAGGAGCCTATTTACTTTAGAAAACAGAGTACAAATATCAGGTACAAATTCAGATGACAAAAATTCAAAATCTGCCACCAGATACATTTGTTATTGTTAAAAATATGCTGACAGATATTGAACAATATGCCACATACAACACTCAAATAATTTTCCCTAAAAAAAAAAATACTCAAATAAGCCACTGTGCTTCTATGGCTTAAAAAAATTGCCTGCTAATTCCATTCAAACTCCTTCTTTGTCTGAGATAAAATATGCTAATTCCACTCAAACTCCTTCTTTGTCTGAGATAAAACAAAAGACAGATAAAAACTATGAAGATTTCATCTCCAGACTAACCACCGCCATCAAACAGATAATTACTAACAAAGAGACAACATAAATTTTAGTTAAACAATTGGTTGTTAAAAACGCTAATAACACTTGTCAGACTTAAATAAGACTGATAGAAAAACCCGACAATATAATTGATTATATCAGACAATGATGATGATAATGATAAAAAGACCTTCCTTTTTGCCACCCTCCTACACCTCTT
>NW_007131138.1:0-14459 GCF_000164805.1 Carlito syrichta | reverse complement strand
ATGTGCTCAGCTTCATTCACCATCAAAGAAATGCAAATAAAAACCACACGGAAATACCACATACTCCCTTGTAAGAATGGTCATCATGAATAAAACAAACAATAAAAGATGCTGGAAATGATTTACAAAAAAAGTGCTTCTACACTGCATGTGGATTGAAAACTACAACAACATCTATGGAAAACACTGTGGCAGTTCCAAAAGGAACAAGAAATTGACCTACCATGTCACTCATTATTTCCCCTCTAGAGAATATACCTGAAGGAACTCAAATGATTTTACCAAAAAGATACCTGGACTAGTTTGTTGTAGCTCTAATCACAATAGCAAAAAACATGGTACCAACCATGTTGCCCTTAAAAGCTGGAATGGATAAAATAAATGTGGTATATACACACAATGGAATACTATGCAGCCTCAAACAAGGATAGATATAAAAATTTTGTAGAATGTTTAATGGATATGAGGTATGTCATTCTCAGTGATTTATCACAGAAACAAAGAAAAGAAGTCCATATGTTCTCTCTCATGAGCAGAACTTGATCAGTTATACTGCTATAAGAAAGTGATTGGCTATAGTGAAAAACTTTTAACGGGGAGGGGTAAGATTGGCACTGGAGGGATACTGTTAATGGAGGGATGGGCATACCTCATCAACCAGGCACCCTACATAATCAATGATTGTATATCTAACTCTGAATTGTACCCTTCATTTTTTAAAAAAATTAAAATGAATAAATAAATAAATAAATACATGAAAGCTGTAAAATGTACCACTGACTTTGTTTCATTCTATTTTTTAATTTTTTTACTTTAAAGATGGTTACAATTCAGGGTTGGGTATAGAAATGTTCATTATGCAGGGATTGATTTTTCAAGTAGTGTATCATACTCAATGATAACTTCTTTTCCTATTAATATGGTAGAATACACCGTATACTTCTGCTTTTATCTTTGACAAGTACTATGTTTCTCACATAAGTGTAGACTGTTTTATTCTGCATAAATTGACACTTGCTGAGATTCCAGATGTATATCATCCTTAGATAAATAAACCTTGAAGATCAGTGTACCTAAGTGCGATTCACAAGACAGAATGCATAATAAATCTTAATAATTTTAGAAAATAAAACAGTATCATAATTTAATACAGATTTTTCCTTTCTTAAAATTTGTGCACAATTTTTCGGTACACTCTGTATATTCTGCTAGTTAATTTTGATTAAATGTTACAGATATGCAATCCTTAGAGAATAATTTCCCCTACACATCTGAAGGAAATATAAAATCACATTCTGCTTATATTTTAAACCAATTTATATTTTTCAAAGTGTACTTCCATTGAATCACCTAGTATTTTCTCTAGTATTTCACCTAAGGCATAAGGCTGCACTCTGCAACAAAGTCTCAGATAATCTGATATTTTTAATCACCAAGCACTTAAAATCTGGCACACACACAAAAAACAATTTGGAGCCGAATATTTGTAAACCAAATTAACATGGAGATTTACAAAGAAGCATGTTTTTGGGTACCTCTTACTGTAAAAATTTAGATAATTGAAAATTCTGGAAAATTGACTTTGATGTTAGCTAAAGCAATATTCAACTCCTGAGAGAAAAACTGCTCCAAAGCTGTTAAATAATACAAAAAACATCCACAAGTTTCTAAATTAAAGAAATGGATAAATCTTATTTGGTTGTGCTATAACCAAGCTCCAACAGGACTCTGTGAACATAATAATAAAACACTACCTCATGGGCAATTCCCTCATATATCCTCCCACTGTGGGAGCTTTTCTGTCCTCTCAATCAATCCTGTTTTAAAAAAAAATTGATACTACCTTATTCAGTGGATTATTGAATGGCCACTTATCCCAAGAGAAGTTTTGGAATACGTGTGAACACCTTTTTTCCTTCTCTTCTTGGGTATGAAAATCCACCATGTCTACCGCATTTGGCAGAGCACTATACAGAAATCCTTGAAACCTAAGGATTGCTCAGTTGTCAAGGTCACTCCCATTATGATGTCAAAGTTCTGAGGCTGATGTCATAAATGACAATGTTATATGCTTGTTTCCCTGATTTGCTTACATCTTTTACTTTAAAAATTAGCCTCTTATGCAATCTACAGATTCAATGAAATAACCATTAAGTTAACATCATTCTTCTCACATCTGGAAATTACATTAAAAAATTCATATGAAATCATAAACAATCATGACTAGCCAAAAGATTTTTTATCAAAAGACAGCAGGAGCTATCAATTTTCTGGATTTCAAACTTGACTATAGATTTACAGTAATCAAAACTGCCTGTTATTGGTCCAAGAATAGGAACATAGGACAATGGATCAGGACAGAGAAAGAAATCCTCAAATTCTCAACAAATTCATCTTTGGAGAAACCTCCAAGTCCCACTGGGGAATGGAGAACATATCCAGTAAATGGTGTTGGGAAATGTCTCACCACATGCACAAGATTGAAACAGGACCCCTAACTATCACCATACACATTAACTCTAAATGAAACAGAGACCTAAATGTAAAATACCAAATTATAATAATCTTAGAAAATGCAAAAGACACCTTTATGGAAACTGAAACTGGGAACTAATTCCTCTTCAGAACCCTAACTGCCCATACCTTAAGATGTAAGTCAGACAAGTGGAATCTCCTCAAATTAATAAACATCTGAAAAAGCAAAAGAAACCATCAAAATAGCAGGGAGATAGTCCACAGAATGGGATAATCTATTCTCCAACTACATATCTGACAAAGGCATAAGATCTAGGATCTACAGGAAACACAAACACTCAGAAAACCATAGAAAAAGATTGCCTTAAAAAGTGGGCAAAATACATGATTGGAGACTTCACATAAGAAGAGCTGTGGGCATCCAGCAGACACATGAAAATGTGCTCAGTTTCATTCACCATCAAAGAATTGCAAATGATAACCATATTTAAATACCACATACCCCCTGTAAGAATGGCCATCATTAATACAACAAACAATAACAGATGCTCGAAATGATTTGGAAAAAAAATGCTTTTACACTACCTGTGGGTTGAAAACTAGAGCAACATCTATGGAAAGCACTGTAGTGGTTCCTAAAGAAACCAGAGATTGACCTACCATGTGACTAATTATTTCCCCTGTAGAGAATATACCTGGAGGAACTCAAATGATTTTACCAAAAAGATACCTGCACAAGTATGTTTGTTGCAGCTCTAATCACAATAGCAAAAAACATGGTACCAACCATGTTGCCCGTCAAAGCTGGAATGGATAAAATAAATGTGGTATATACACACAATGGAGTACTATGCATCTTCAAAAAAGGAAAGATGTAAGGATTTTGTAGAATGCTTAATGGATATGAGCTAGGTCATTCTCAGTGATTTTTCACAGAAACAAACAAAAGAGGTCCATATATTCTCCCTCATTAGCTGAACTTGATCAGTTATACTGCTGTAAGATTGGCCGTACTGGAAAACCTTTAAGGGGGAGGAGTGAGATTGGCACTGGAGGGATACTGCTAAGGGAGGGATGGGCTTACCTCATCAAGCAGGGATGTTATATAATCAATATTTGTATATCTAACTCTGAATTATATCCCTCATTTTTTAAAAAATTAAAATGAACAAATAAATAAACACATGAAAGCTGTAAAATGTGCAACTGATTTTATTTGTTTCATTAAAAATTTTTTTTTTTACTTTAAAGAGGGTTACAATTTAGGGTTGGGTATAGAAATGTTCACTATGCAGGGAATGATATTTCAAGTAGTGTATAATACTCCAATGATAACTTCTTTTCCTATTAATACATTAGAACATTTCTGCATTGATCTTTGACAAGCAGTGTGTTTCTCACTTAAATGCTGGATGCTTTATTCTGCATAAATTGACATTTGCTGAGATTCCAGATGTATATCATCCTTAGATAACTAAACCTTGAAGATCACTGTACCTAAGTGCTATTCAAAAGACAGAATGCATAATAAATCTTAATTTTAGAAAATAAAACAGTATCATAATTTAATATAGATTTTCCTTTCTTAAAATTTGTATAAAATTCCTTGGTACACTCTGTATATTCTGTTAGTTAATTTTGATTAAATGTTACAGATATGCAATCCTTAGAGAATAGTTTCCCCTACACATCTGATGGAAATATAAAATCACATTCTGCTTATATTTTAAACCAATTTATATTTTTCAAAGTGTACTTCCATTGAATTACCTAGTATTTTCTCTAGTATTTCACCTAAGACATAAGGCCAAACTCTGCAACAAAGTCTCAGATTAATCTGATATTTTTGATCACCAAGCATTTAAAATCAGATACACACAAAGGAAACAATTTGGGGCCAAATATTTATAAATGAAAATAACAAAGATATTGACAAAGAAGCAAGTAATTGGGTTCTTCATTAATATAAAAATTTAGATAATTGAAAATTCTGGAAAATTGACTTTGATGGTAGCTAAAGCAATAATCAAATCCTGAGAGAAAAACGGCTCCAAAGCTGTTAAATAATACTAAAAACATCCAAAAGTTTCTAAATTAAAGAAACTGATAAAATCTTATTTGGTTGTGCTATAACCAAGAACCAACAGGTCTCTGTGAACATAATAATAAAACACTACCTCGTGGGCAACCCACTCAGATACCCTCCCACTGTGGGAGCTTTTCTGTCCTCTCAATCAATCCTGTTTAAAAAAAAAAAAGTCCCACTGTGGGAGCTTTTCTGTCCACTCAATCAATCCTGCTTTAAAAAAAAAAAAAAAAGGATACTACCTTATTCAGTGGATTATTTATGGCCACTTATCCCAGGAGAAATTTTGAGATACGTGTGAATACCTTTTTTCCTTCTCTTCTTGGATATGAAAATCCACCATGTCTACCTCATTTGGCAGAGCACTGTACAAAAGTCCTTGAAACCTAATGATTGCCCAGTATTCAAGGTCACTCCCATTATGATGTCAAAGTTCTGAGGCTGATGTCATAAATAACAATGTGATATGCTTGTTCTCCTGATTTGCTTACATCTTTTATCTTAAAAATTAGCCTCTTACGCAATCTACAGATTCAGTGATATAACCATTAAGTTAACATCATTCTTTTCACATCTGGAAATTACATTAAAAAATTCATATGAAACCATAAACAATCATGAATAGTCAAAAGAATCTTTATCAAAAGAAACAAAGCAGGAGCTATCACCCTTCTAGATTTCAACTTTTATATAAGTTTACAGTAATCAAAACTGCCTGTTATTGGTCCAAGAGTAGATACATAGGACAATGGATCAAGACAGAAAATGAAATCCTCAAATCTCAACTACCTCATCTTTGGAGAAACCTACAAGGCACACTGGGTAATGGAGAACATATTCAGTAAATGGTGTTGGGAAATGTCTCACCACATGCACAAGATTGAAACAGGACCCCTAACTATCACCATACACATTAACTCTAACTGGAACAAAGACCTAAACATAAAACACCAAATTATAATATTTTTAGAAAATGCAAGAGACACATTTATGGAAACAGGAATTGGGAACCAATCCTCTTCAGAACCCTAAAAGCCCATACCTTAAGAAGTAAGTTGGACTACTGGAATATCCTCAAATTCATAAACTCTGAAAAACAAAAGAAACCATCAAAATAGCAGGGAGACAGCCCACAGAATGGGATAATCTATTCTCCAATTACGTATCTGACAAAGGCATAAGATCTAGGATCTACAAGAAACAGAAACACTCAGAAAACCACAGAAAAAGATTCCCTTAAAAAATGGGCAAAATACATGATTGGAGAAAAAAAGAGAAGACACACTGGAACAAAAATTTCATGAAATCATTCAAGAAAACTTCCGTCCTCTCATAAAGAATGAAAAAATTCAAACACAAGAGATTCAGAGAACCCCTGCAAGACAACAAATGAGAAGACCAACTCCCAGACACATAATAATTCGCCTGAACAAAGTAGCTATAAAAGAAAAAATCCTAAAGGCAGCAAGAGAAAAAGACCAGATTACCTACCAGGGAAGACCAATTAGAATAGCAGCAGATTTATCCACAGAAACGCTTCAGGCTAGGAGAGCCTGGAGCCCTATCTTCAAAGTTCTAAAAGATAAAAAATTTCAACCAAGAATAACCTACCTAGCCAAACTAAGCTTCATTAGTAAGGGAGAATTGAAATTTTTTCCACATATCCAATCCCTAAGAACCCTATGCTGCCACCAGACCACCTCTACAAGAAACACTTAAAAGGACTGAACACAGAAGAAAAAAAAAAAAAAGAACAACAACATTCTTCACAAGAGTACAGGCAAAAGATTAAAAACACACATAAGCCAACTCCAGAACCCAAAGAAAGACAGCAAACAAACAGGAACAACTCTGTACGAACCTTATGACAGGGATCAACTCTTGCATTTCAATTATTAGCCTAAATGTGAATGGACTAAATGCACCACTGAAAAGACATAGAATGGCAAAATGGATAAAATATCATCAGGCAACAATCTATTGCTTTCAGGAGACTCACCTCACTAGAAAGGACACCTACAGACTCAAAGTAAGAGGATGGGAAACAAACTTTCAGGTGAATGGAATACAAAAGAAAGGAGGAGAAGCAATCTTAATTTCAGACAAAATACCCTTCAAGCTACTAAAAATCAAAATAGATACAGAAGGCCACTACATAATGATAAAAGGCTCAATCCATCAACAAGAAATATCTATCCTAAACATATATGCACCCAACATAGGTACGCCAACTTTCATAAAGCAACTTCTAGGAAAACTAAAGAAAGACATTGCCTCTAACACCATCATAAGTGGGGACTTTAATACCCCACTCACAACCCTAGACAGATCATCAGGACAAAAGATCAGCAAGGAGATCCGGAACTTCAATGTGACTTTGGACCAAATGGACATAATTGATACCTACAGAACACACCATCCAAAGACCACAGAATATACATTCTACTCATCATTGCATGGACGGATTCTAAGATTGACCATGTAATTGGCCATAAATCAAGCATAAGCAAATTTAAAAGGACTGAAATTCTACCATGCACCTTCTCGGAACACAGTGGAATGAAAATAAACATTGACACCAACAAAGTCCCCCCAAAACCCACAAAGACATGGACACTAAACAGCATGATGCTAAACAACTCCTGGGTCAATGATGAAATCAAAACAGAGATCAAAAGATACCTGAAAACAAATGAAAAAGAAGAAACATCTTACCAAAATCTCTGGGACGCCTTGAAAGCTGTAGTAAGGGGAATTTATATCCCTACAAAGACACATGAAGAAAATGGAAGGAACACAAATTAACAAATTACAAGTCACCTAAAAAAGCTGGAAAAGCAAGACCACAAAAACCCTAATTTCATCAGAAGAATCCAGATCACCAAAATAAAAGCCCAAATCCAGGACATAGAAGACAAACAGATAATACAAAAAAAAAATCAATGAAACAAAAAACTGGTTCTTCAAAAGGATAAATGAGATTGATGGTCCCCTAGCTAGACTGACCAAGAAAAAATGAGAAAAAAATCAAATAAGCACAATCAGAAACACAAAAGATGAAGTCACATCTGACCCTGAAGAAATACAAAAGATCATTAGAGACCACTACGTACACTTGTATGGAAACAAACTTGAAAACCTGAAAGAAATGAAGGACTTTCTGACATCACACAAACTACATAGATTGGAAGAAGAAGAAATTGAGACCCTAAATAGACCAATAACAATCAAGGAAATTGACTATGTAATAAGAAAACTTCCTACAAAAAAAGCCCTGGTCCAGATGACTTTCCAGCAGAATTCTACAAGACATTTAAGAAGGAGCTGATACCAATCCTACTGAAGGTATTCCAGGCGATTGAAAAAGATGGAACTTTCCCCAAATCATTTTACGAAGCCAACATCACATTGATACCTAAGCCAGGTAAAGATCCAACAAAGAAAGAGAACTACAGACCAATATCTTTGATGAACATAGATGCTAAAATTCTCAACAAGATCCTAACAAACCGGATTCAACAATACATCTCAAAAATCATCCATCATGACCAAGTAGGCTTCATCCCTGGGATGCAAGGCTGGTTCAACGTTCGTAAAACCATAAATGTAATTAAATAATCAACAGATGTCAAAACAAAAACCACATGATTATATCATTAGATGCAGAAAAAGCTTTTGATAAAATCCAGCAGCCTTCTTGATAAAAATTCTTGAATATCTAGGCATATGGGGAACATACCTCAAAATAGTAAAAGCCATCTACAAGAAACCTATAGCCAGCATACTCCTAAGTGGACAAAAATTGGAACCATTTCCACTGAAAACTGGAACAAGACAAGGATGCCAACTCTCACCCCTGCTGTTCAACATAGTATTGAAAGTCCTGGCTGGAGCAATCAGAGAAGAGAAGGCAATCAGAGGTATTCAAACAGAAAAAGAGGAAGTCAAGTTATCTCTCCTTGCAGATGATTTGATTGTGTAACTTGAAAACCCAAGAGAATCTGTCAAAACCCTCCTTACACTGATAAAGGCCTTTGGCAAAGTCTCAGAATACAAAATAAATGTACAAAAGACAATTGCATTTCTCTACACCAATAATAAACAAACAGAAACCCAAATTAAAACCACAATTCCATTCACAATAGCCACAAAAAAATGAAATACCTTGGCATCTTCCTGACCAGAGATGTGAAAGATCTTTACAATGAAAATTTCAAAACACTGCTCAAAGAAATGAAAGATGACAGGAACAAGTGGAAAAATATCCCATGTTCATGGATTGGAAGAATCAACATTGTGAAGATGTCCATCTTACCTAAGGCAATCTACAAATTCTATGCAATACCCATCAAATTACCAGCAGCATTCTTCTCAGACCTAGAAAAGACAACACAGGAATTCATATGGAAACACAAATGTCCAGGAATAGCCAGAATCAATCCTCAGCAAAAAAAACAAAGCAGGTGGTATCACATTAGCAGACTTCAAACTACTATAAAGCTACAATCATCAAAACAGCTTGGTATTAGTATAGGAACAGGCATATAGATCAATGGAATCGAATTGTGATTCCAGAAGCAAAACCTCAATTTCTCCAACTCATCTTCTACAAGGCCTCCACCACCTATCACTGGGGAGAGGAGAACCTATTCAGTCAATGGTGCCGGGAAAACTGGCTGACCACATGCAGAAGACTGAAACAGTACCCCTATCTATCTCCACGCACAAAGGTTAACTCCAAATGGATCAGAGACCTAAATGTAAAACCTCAAACTATAAGAACCTTAGAAAATGAAGGACATACCCTTATGGAAATCAAAATTGGCATTCAACTCCTGAATAAAACCCGAAACCCACAGGTCATAAGAGAGAAGATAGACAAGTGGCACCTTATTAAACTGACAAGCTTCTGCAAAGCCAAGAAACCAAGAGAGCTGGGAGATAGCCTACAGACTGGGAAAAACTATTTGCCAACACCAGGTCTGACAAATGCTTAACATCCTGTACCTACAAGGAACTAAAACGTGTTAAAAAGAAAAAAAAACAAACAACCCCGTTATCAAATGGGCAAAAGAAATGAACAGACACTTCACAAAAGAGGACATCCGAGCATCCAACAAACACATGAAGAAATGTTCAACCTCACTAATCATCAGGGAGATGCAAATGAAAACCACACTGAGATACCACCTAACTCCAGTCAGAATGGCACTTATCAACAACTCAAAAAATAACAGCTGCTGGAGAGGGTGTGGTGAAAAGGAAACACTTCAACACTTTTGGTGGGAGTGTAAACTAGTGCAACCTCTGTGAAAAGCAGGGTGGCAATTCCTAAAAGCTCTAAATATCAATCTCCCATATGACCCCGCAATCCCCCTACTGGGAATATACCCTGAAGAACTCAAATCACTCTATAAAAAAGAAACCTGCACACGTATTTTTATCTCAGCATTGTTCACAATAGCAAGAACCTGGAAACAACCATGCTGCCCATCAAAAGAGGACTGGATTAAAAAAATGTGGTACATATACACGATGGAATACTACGCAGCCATAAAAAAGAACAAAATCATGAATTTCGCAGCAACCCTGATGGAACTAGAGTCTATAATACTGAGTGACCTATCACAGAAACAAAGATCCGAGTATCATATGTTCTCACTCATATAATGGACCTTGAACATCCAATGTAATACTATAAGAAAATGACTGACGGTACTGGGAAACTATGGGGGGGATGGGATTAACAGTAGCAAATATCTGTCTGGGGAAGGAGAAATACCTCTTATCAACAGAGTGCCTGAATGAAACATAATTGTACACCTAACCGTTAACTGTACCCCACAAAACCATAATAAAAAATATTGATAAAAAAAGAGAAAGCAATAGTACCTTACCAAAAAAATGGGTAAAATAAATGATTGTAGACTTCTCATAAGAAGAGCTGTGGGCATCCAGCAGACACATGAAAACGTGCTCAGCTTCATTCATCATCAAAGAAATGCAAATGAAAACCACACTGAAATACCACATACACCTTGTAAGAATGGTCATCATGAATAAAACAAACAATGACAGATGCTGGAAATGATTTGGGAAAAAAAGTTTTCTGCACTGCATTTGGATTGAAAACTAGAGCAACATCTATGGAAAACAGTGTGGGGTTCTAAAGGAACAAGAAATTGACTACCATGTGACTCAGTAACTCCCCTGTAGAGAATATACCTGGAGGAACTCAAATCATTTTACCCAATAGATTCCTGCACAAGCATGTTTGTTGCAGCTCTAATCACAATAGCAAAAAACATGGTACCAACCATGTTGCCCGTCAAAGCTGGAATGGAAAAAATAAATGTGGTATATACACACAATGGCAAGTTATGCAGCTTTAAAAAAGGGCAGATGTAAGGATTTTGCAGAATGTTTAATGGATACGAGGTAGGTCATTCTCAGTGATTTATCACAGAAACAAAGAACAGAGGTCCATATGTTCTCCCTCATGAACTGAACTTGATCAGTTATACTGCTCTAAGAAAGTGATTGGCCATAGTGGAAAACTTTTAAGGGGGAGGGGTGAGACTGGCAATGGAAGGATACTGCTAAGGAAGGGACGGGCATACCTATTCAACCACGGAACCTACATAATCAATGATTGTATATCTATCCCTGAATTATACCCCACATTTAAAAAAAAATTTAAATGGCCAGGCTCAGTGGCTCAGCCTGTAATCCGGTGCCTTTGGAAGGCTGAGGTGAGTGGATTGCCTGAGCCCGCTGGTTCGAGACCCGCCTGGGCAGTGAGACGTCACCTCTACAATAAAACAAAAAATCAGCTGGGCGTAGTAGTGCATACCTGTAATTCCAGCTACTTGGAAGGCTGATTTGAAAGGATCTCGGGTGCCCAGCAAGCAAGGCTGCGGTGGCCAGGAGCGGCCACTGCTCTGCAGTCTGGGCGACCAAGTGAGACTCCAACTAAAAAAAAAAAAAAAAATTAAAATGAATAAATAAATAAATGAAAGCTGTAAAATGTGCAACAGACTTTATTTGTTTCATTCTATTTTTTTAATTTTTTTTTCTTTAAAGATGTTTCTAATTCAGGGTTGGGTATAGAAATGTTCATTATGCAGGGATTGATTTTTTAAGAAGTGTATAATACTCTAATGATAACATATTTTCCTATTAATATGTTAGCATACAAGGTATAATTATGCTTTTGTCTTTGACAAGTAGTATGTTTCTCACATAAATACTGAATGTTTTATTCTGCATAAATTGAAACTTGTTGAGATTCCAGATGGATTTCATCCTTGGATAACTAAACCTTGAAGATCAGTGTATCTAAGTGCTATTCAGAAGACAGAATGCATAATGAATCTTAATAATTTTAGAAAATAAAACAGTATCACAACTTAATACAGATTTTTCCTTTCTTAAAAATTGTGTACATTCTCTTGGTACACTCTGTATTTTCGGCTAGTTAATGTTGATTAAATGTTACAGATATGCAATCCTTAGAGATATGTTTCCCCTACACATGTGAAGGAAATATAAAATCACATTCCCCTTATATTTTAAGCCAATTTATAGTTTTCAAAGCATATTCCATTGAACCATCTAGTATTTTCTATTTCCTAAGACATAAGTATGATCTCTGCAACAACGTTTCAGATTAGTCAGATACTTTTTATCACCAAGCATCTAAAATCAGGCACACACAAAAGAAACAATTTGGCGCCGAATTTTTATAAACCAAAATAAGAAGGAGATTTACAAAGAAGCAAGTATTTGGGCTCCTCATTACTATAAAAATTTAGATAATAGAAAACTCTGGAAAACTGTTTGATTTTAGCTAAAGCAATGTTCAAATCCTGAGAGAAAAACTGCTCCTACGCTATTAAATAATACTAAAAACATCCAAATTTTTTAAATTAAAGAAACAGATAAACCTTATTTGGTTGTGCTATAACCAAGCTCCAACAGGACTCTGTGTACATAATAACAAAACACTACCTCGTGGGCAACCCCCTCAGGTCCCTTGCCACTGAGATAGCGTTTCTGTCCTTTCAATCAATCCTGCTTTAAAAAAAAAAAAAAAGGAGACTACCTTATTCAGTGGTTTCTTGAATGGCCACTTATCCCAGAAGTTTTGGGATAGGTGTGAACACATTTTTTCCTTCACTTCTTTGGTATGAAAAACCACTATGTCTACTGCATTTGGCAGAGCACTGTACACAAGTCCTTGAAACCTAAGGATTGCTCAGTAGTCAAGGTCACTCCCATTATGATGTCAAATTTCTGAGGCTGATCTCATAAATAACAATGTGAGATGCTTGTTTCCCTGACTTTGCTGACATCTTTTACTTTCAAAATTAGCCTTTTACGCAACCTACAGATTCAATGAAATCACCATTAAGTTAACATCATTCTTCTCAGACCTGGAAATTACAAAAAAAATTCATATGAAACCATAAACAATCATGAATAGCCAAAACAATCCTTATCAAAAGAAACAAAGCAGGAGCTATCACTCTCCCAGACTTCAAACTTTACTATAAGTTTACAATAATCAAAACAGCCTGGGATTGGTTCAAGTATAGTTACATAGGCCAATGGATCAAGACAGAGAATGAAAATCTCAAAATTTCAAACAATTCATCTTTGAAAAAAACTCCAAGACCCACCGGGGAATGGAGAACACATTCAGTAAATGGTGTTGGAAAAAGTCTCACCACATGCACAAGATTGAAACAGGACCCCTAACTATCACCATACACATTAACTGTAAATGGAACAAAGACCTAAATGTAAAACACCAAATTATGATAATCTTAGAAAACGCAAGAGACAACTGTATGAAAACTGGAAGTGGGAACTAATTCCTCTTCAGATCCTAAATGCCCATACCTTAAGAAGTAATTTAGAAAGTTGAATCTACTCAAATAAATAAATTTATGCAAAACAAAAGATGCCATCAAAAGAGAAGGGAGACAACACACAGAATGTGAAAAACTATTTTCCAACTATATATCTGGCAAAGGTATAACATCTAGGATGTACAAGAAACTCAAACTCTCAGAAAAACACAGAAAAATTGTTCCTTTAAAAAGTGGGCAGACGACGTGATTGGAGAATTCTCTTAAGAAGAGATATGGTCAGCCAGCAGGCACATGAAAAAGTGCTCAGCCTCACTTATCATCAAAGAAATGCAAATGTAAACAACTTTGAAATACCACATACACTCTGTAAGTATGGCCATCATTAATAAAGCAAACAATCACAGATGCTGGTAAGGATTTGGGAAAAAAATGCTTCTACACTGCACGTGAACTGAAAACAAGAGCAACATCTTTGGAAAACATTGTGGCAGTTTCTAAAGGGACAAGAAATTGACCTACCATGTGACTCAG
Source organism: Carlito syrichta (assembly GCF_000164805.1). Taxonomy (NCBI): domain Eukaryota; kingdom Metazoa; phylum Chordata; class Mammalia; order Primates; family Tarsiidae; genus Carlito; species Carlito syrichta. The sequence goes on along the minus strand of NW_007131138.1, from coordinate 491 downwards.
TAATTCCCCTGTAGAGAATATACCTGGAGGAACTCAAGTAATTTTACCAAAAAGACACGTGCACTAGTATGTTTGTTGCAGCTCTAATCACAATTGCAAAAACATGGTACCAACCATGTTGCCCTTCAAAGCTGGAGTGGATAAAATAAATGTTTTATATACACACAATGGAATATTATGCAGTCATAAAAATGGACCAATATAAGGATTTTGCAGAACGATTGATGGATATGTAGTAGGTCATTCTCAGTGATTTATCACGGAAACAAAGAACAGAGTTACATATGTTCTCCCTCATGAGCAGAACTTGGTCAATTATAGTGCAATAAGAAAGTGATTGGCAGTAGTGGAAAACTGTGCAGGAGGCAATGTGAGATTGGAAGTGGAGGGATACTGCTAAGAAATTGAGGGGCATACCTCATCAACCAGGGTCCCTGCACAATCAATGTCTGTATATCTAACTCTGAATTGCCCCCCCATTTTAAAAAAAT
>NW_007131137.1:0-801 GCF_000164805.1 Carlito syrichta | reverse complement strand
AACCTGCACACGTATTTTTATCTCAGCATTGTTCACAATAGCAAGAACCTGGAAACAACCATGCTGCCCATCAAAAGAGGACTGGATTAAAAAAATGTGGTACATATACACGATGGAATACTACGCAGCCATAAAAAAGAACAAAATCATGAATTTCGCAGCAACCCTGATGGAACTAGAGTCTATAATACTGAGTGACCTATCACAGAAACAAAGATCCGAGTATCATATGTTCTCACTCATATAATGGACCTTGAACATCCAATGTAATACTATAAGAAAATGACTGACGGTACTGGGAAACTATGGGGGGGATGGGATTAACAGTAGCAAATATCTGTCTGGGGAAGGAGAAACACTTCTTATCAACAGAGAGCCTGAATGAAACATAATTGTACACCTAACCGTTAACTGTACCCCACAAAACCATAATAAAAAATATTGATAAAAAAAGAGAAAGCAATAGTACCTTACAAAAAAATGGGTAAAATAAATGATTGTAGACTTCTCATAAGAAGAGCTGCGGGCATCCAGCAGACACATGAAAACGTGCTCAGCTTCATTCATCATCAAAGAAATGCAAATGAAAACTACATTGAAATACCACATACACCCTGTAAGAATGGCCATCATTAATAAAACAAACAATGACAGATGCTGGAAATGATTTGGGAAAAAAAGTCTTCTGCACTGCATGTGGATTGAAAACTAGAGTAACATCTATGGAAAACAGTGTGGGGGGTTCCTAAAGGAACAAGTAATTGACCTACCATGTGACTCAGTATTCCCCTGTAGAGAATA
>NW_007131136.1:6826-11426 GCF_000164805.1 Carlito syrichta | reverse complement strand
CCAAAGCTGTTAAATAATCCTAAAAACATCTAAAGTTTCTAAATTAAAGAAACTGATAAAAATATTATTTGGTGGTGCTATAACCAAGCTCAAACAGGACTCTGAACATAAAAATAAAACACTACCTCGTGGGCAACACCCTCAGATCCCATCCCACTGTGGGAGCTTTTCTGTCCTCTCAATCAATCCTGCTTTTTTTTTTTAAAGGATATTACCTCATTCAGTGGATTCTTCAATGACCACTTATTGCAGGAGAAGTTTTGGGATAGGTGTGAACACCTTTTTTCCTTCTCTTCTTGGGTATGAAAATCCACCATGTCTACTGCATTAGGCAGAGGACTGTACAGAAGTCCTTGAAACCTAAGGACTGCTCAATACTCAAGTTCACTCCCATTATGATGTTAAAGTTCTGAGGCTAATGTCATAAATAACAATGTGACATGATTCTTTCCCTGATTTGCTTACATCTTTTACTGTAAAAATTAGTCTCTTATGCAATCTACAGATTCAATGAAATAACCATTAAGTTAACATCATGCTTCTCACACCTGGAAATTACAATAAAGAATTCACATGAAACCATAAACAATCATGAATAGCCAAAAGAATCCTTATCAAAAGAAACAAAGCAGGAGCTATTACTCTTCCAGATTTCAAATTTTACTGTACGTTTACAGTAATCAAAACAGCCTGGTATTGGTCAAGAATAGGTACATAGGCCAATGAATCAGGACAGAAAATGAAATCCTCAATTCTCAACCAACTCATCTTTCAAGAAACCTCCAAGTTCCACTGCGGAAAGGAGAATATATTCAGTAAATGGTGTTGGGAAAAGTCTCACCACATGCACAAGATGGAAACAGGTCCCCTAACTATCACCATACACATTAACTCTAAATGGAACAAAGAACTAAACATAAAACACCAAATTATAATAATCTTAGAAAACTCAAGAGACACCTTTATGGAAACTGGAACTGGGAACTAATTCCTCTTCAGAACCCTAAAAGCCCATACCCTAAGAAGTAAGTTAGACAAGTGGAATCTCCTCAAATTAACAAACATCTGCAAAACAAAAGAAATCATCAAAACAACAGGGCAACAGCCCACAGAATGGGATAATCTATTTTCCACCTAAATATCTGACAAAGGCATAAGATCTAGGATCTACAAGAAATGCAAACACTCAGAAAAACACAGAAAAAGATTGCCTTCAAAAAGTGGGCAAAATACATGGTTGGAGACTTCTCATAAGAAGAGATGTGGGCAGCCAGTAGACACATGAAAATGTTCTCAGTTTCATTCACCATCAAAGAATTGCAAATGATAACCATATTTAAATACCACATACCCCCTGTAAGAATGGTCATCATTAATACAACAAACAATAACAGATGCTCGAAATGATTTGGAAAAAAAATGATTCTACACTGCCTGTGGGTTGAAAACTAGAGCAACATCTATGGAAAACACTGTAGTGGTTCCTAAAGAAACCAGAGATTGACCTACCATGTGACTAATTATTTCCCCTGTAGAGAATATACCTGGAGGAACTCAAATGATTTTACCAAAAAGATACCTGCACAAGTATGTTTGTTGCAGCTCTAATCACAATAGCAAAAAACATGGTACCAACCATGTTGCCCGTCAAAGCTGGAATGGATAAAATAAATGTGGTATATACACACAATGGAGTACTATGCAGCCTCAAAAAAGGAAAGATGTCAGGATTTTGTAGAACGTTTAATGGATATGAGCTAGGTCATTCTCAGTGATTTCTCACAGAAACAAACTAAAGAGGTCCATATATTCTCCCTCATTAGCTGAACTTGATCAGTTATACTGCTGTAAGATTGGCCATACTGGAAAACTTTTAAGGGGGAGGAGTGAGATTGGCACTGGAGGGATACCGCTAAGGGAGGGATGGGCTTACCTCCTCAAGCAGGGATTCTATATAATCAATATTTGTATATCTAACTCTGAATTATATCCCTCATTTTTTAAAAAATTAAAATGAACAAATAAATAAATAAATACATGAAAGCTGTAAAATGTGCAACTGATTTTATTTGTTTCATTTTTAAATTTTTTTTTACTTTAAAGAGGGTTACAATTCAGGGTTGGGTATAGAAATGTTCATTATGCAGGGATTGATATTTCAAGTAGTGTATAATACTCCAATGATAACTTCTTTTCCTATTAATACATTAGAACACTTCTGCATTCATCTTTGACAAGCAGTGTGTTTCTCACATAAATGCTGAATGTTTTATTCTGCATAAATTGACATTTGCTGAGATTCCAGATGTATATCATCCTTAGATAACTAAACCTTGAAGATCATTGTACCTAAGTGCTATTCAAAAGACAGAATGCATAATAAATCTTAATTTTAGAAAATAAAACAGTATCATAATTTAATATAGATTTTCCTTTCTTAAAATTTGTGTAAAATTCCTTGGTACACTCTGTATATTCTGCTAGTTAATTTTGATTAAATGTTACAGATATGCAATCCTTAGAGAATAGTTTCCCCTACATATCTGACGGAAATATAAAATCACATTCTGCTTATATTTTAAACCAATTTATATTTTTCAAAGTGTACTTCCATTGAATCACCTAGTATTTTCTCGAGTATTTCACCTAAGACATAAGGCCAAACTCTGCAACAAAGTCTCAGATTAATCTGATATTTTTGATCACCAAGCATTTAAAATCAGATACACACAAAGGAAACAATTTGGGGACAAATATTTATAAACGAAAATACAAAGATATTGACAAAGAAGCAAGTAATTGGGTTCCTCATTAATATAAAAATTTAGATAACTGAAAATTCTGGAAAATTGACTTTGATGGTAGCTAAAGCAATAATCAAATCCTGAGAGAAAAATGGCTCCAAAGCTGTTAAATAATACTAAAAACATCCAAAAGTTTCTAAAATAAAGAAACTGATAAAATCTTATTTGGTTGCGCTATAACCAACCACCAACAGGACTCTGTGAACATAATAATAAAACACTACCTTGTGGGCAACCCCTTCAGATACCCTCCCACTCTGGGAGCTTTTCTGTCCTCTCAATCAATCCTGCTTTAAAAAGAAAAAAAAAGACCCACTGTGGGAGCTTTTCTGTCCTCTCAATCAATCCTGCTTTAAAAAAAAAAAAGGATACTACCTTATTCAGTGGATTATTTATGGCCACTTATCCCAGGAGAAGTTTTGAGATACATGTGAATACCTTTTTTCCTTCTCTTCTTGGGTATGAAAATCCACCATGTCTACCTCATTTGGCAGAGCACTGTACAAAAGTCCTTGAAACCTAATGATTGCTCAGTATTCAAGGTCACTCCCATTATGATGTCAAAGTTCTGAGGCTGATGTCATAAATAACAATGTGATATGCTTGTTCTCCTGATTTGCTTACATCTTTTATTTTAAAAATTAGCCTCTTATGCAATCTACAGATTCAATGATATAACCATTAAGTTAACATCATTCTTTTCACATCTGGAAATTACATTAAAAAATTCATATGAAACCATAAGCAATCATGAATAGCCAAAAGAATCTTTATAAAAGAAACAAAGCATGAGCTATCACCCTTCTAGATTTCAACTTTTCTATACGTTTACAGTAATCAAAACTGCCTGTTATTGGTCCAAGAGTAGATACATAGGACAATGGATCAAGACAGAGAATGAAATCCTCAAATCTCAACTACCTCATCTTTGGAGAACCTACAAGGAACACTGGGTAATGGAGAATATATTCAGTAAATGGTTTTGGGAAAAGTCTCACCACATGCACGAGATTGAAACAGGACCCCTAACTATCACCATACACATTAACTCTAACTGGAACAAAGACCTAAACATAAAACACCAAATTATAATATTCAGAAAAACAAGAGACACATTTATGGAAACAGGAATTGGGAACCAATCCTCTTCAGAACCCTAAAAGCCCATACCTTAAGAAGTAAGTTGGACTATTGGAATGTCCTCAAATTCATAAACATCTGAAAAACAAAAGAAACCATCAAAATAGCAGGGAGACAGCTCACAGAATGGGATAATCTATTCTCCAACTACGTATCTGACAAAGGCATAAGATCTAGAATCTACAAGAAACAGAAACACTCAGAAAACCACAGAAAAAGATTCCCTTAAAAAATGGGCAAAATACATGATTGGAGAAAAAAAACAGAAGACACACTGGAACAAAAATTTCATGAAATCATTCAAGAAAACTTCTGTCATCTCATCAAGAATAAAAAAATTCAAACACAAGAGAGTCAGAGAACCCCTGCAAGACAACAAATGAGAAGACCAACTCCCAGACACATAATAATTCGCCCGAACAAAGTAGCTATAAAAGAAAAAATCCTAAAGGCAGTAAGAGAAAAAGGCCAGACTACCTACCAGGGAAGACCAATTAGAATAGCAGCAGATTTATCCACAAAAACCCTTCAGGCTAGCAGAGCCTGGAGCCCTATCTTCAAAGTTCTAAAAGATAAAAAATTTCAACCCAGGATAACCTACCTAGCCAAACTAAGCTTCATTAGTAAGGAGAATTGAAATTTTTTCCACATATCCA
>NW_007131136.1:0-6425 GCF_000164805.1 Carlito syrichta | reverse complement strand
CAATGGATAAATATCATCAGGCAACAATCTATTGCTTTCAGGAGACTCACCTCACTAGAAAGGACACCCACAGACTCAAAGTAAGAGGATGGGAAACAAACTTTCAGGTGAATGGAATACAAAAGAAAGGAGGAGAAGCGATCTTAATTTCAGACAAAATACCCTTCAAGCTAGTAAAAATCAAAAAAGATACAGAAGGCCACTACATAATGATAAAAGGCTCAATCCATTAACAAGAAATATCTATCCTAAACATATATGCACCCATATTGGTACACCAACTTTCATAAAGCAACTTCTAGGAAAACTAAAGCAAGATATTGCCTCTAACACCATCATAAGTAGGGACTTTAATACACCACTCACAACCCTAGACAGATCATCAGGACAAAAGATCAGCAAGGAGATCTGGAACCTCAATGTGACTTTGGACCAAATGGACTTAATTGATACCTACAGAACACACCATCCAAAGACCACAGAATATACATTCTACTCATCACTGCATGGACGGATTCTAAGATTGACCATGTAATTGGCCATAAATCAAGTGTAAGCAAATTTAAAAGGACTGAAATTCTACCATGCACCTTCTCAGAACACAGTGGAATAAAAATAAACATTGACACCAACAAAGTCCCCCCAAAACCCACAAAGACATGGACACTAAACCGCATGATGCTAAACAACTCCTGGGTCAATGATGAAATCAAAACAGAGATCAAAAGATACCTGAAAACAAATGAAAAAGAAGAAACATCTTACCAAAATCTCTGGGACGCCTTGAAAGCTGTAGTAAGGGGAATTTATATCCCTACAAAGACACATGAAGAAAATGGAAGGAACACAAATTAACAAATTACAAGTCACCTAAAGAAGCTGGAAAAACAAGACCACAAAAACCCTAATTTCATCAGAAGAATCCAGATCACCAAAATAAAAGCCCAAATCCGGGACATAGAAGACAAACAGATAATGCAAAAAAATCAATGAAACAAAAAACTGGTTCTTCAAAAGGATAAATGAGATTGATGGTCCCCTAGCTAGACTGACCAAGAAAAAATGAGAAAAAAATCAAATAAGCACAATCAGAAACACAAAGTCACATCTGACCCTGAAGAAATACAAAAGATCATTAGAGACTACTATGCACACTTGTATGGAAACAAACTTGAAAACCTTAAGGAAATGGAGGACTTCCTGACATCACATAACCTACCTAGTTTGGAACAAGAAGAAATTGAGAACCTAAATAGATCCATAACAATCAAGGAAATTAGCTACATTATAAGAAAACTTCCTACAAAAAAAGCCCTGGTCCAGATGGCTTTCCAGCAGAATTCTACAACATTTAAGGAGGAGCTGATACCAATCCTACTGAAGGTATTCCAGGCTATTGAAAAAGATGGAACTCTCCCCAAATCATTTTATAAAGCCAACATCACATTGATACCCAAGCCAGGTAAAGATCCAACAAAGAATGAGAACTACAGGCCAATATCTTTGATGAACATAGATGCTAAAATTCTCAACAAGATCCTACCAAACTGAATCAGGAATACATCTCAAAAATCATCCATCATGACCAAGTAGGCTTCATTCCTGGGATGCAAGGCTGGTTCAACATTCGTAAAACCATAAATGTAATTAAATAATCAACAGATGTCAAAACAAAAACCACATGATTATATCATTAGATGCAGAAAAAGCTTTTGATAAAATCCAGCACCCTTCTTGATAAAAACTCTTGAACATCTAGGCATATGGGGAACATACCTCAAAATAGTAAAAGCCATCTATGAGAAACCCACAGCCAGCATACTCCTAAATGGACAAAAATTGGGACTATTTCCCCTGAAAACTGGAACTAGACAAGGATGCCCACTCTCTGCCTTGCTGTTCAACATAGTATTGGAAGTCCTGGCTGGAGCAATCAGAGAAGAGGAGGCAATCAGAGGTATTCAAATAGGAAAAGAGGAAGTCAAGTTATCTCTCTTTGCAGATGATTTGATTGTGTACTTTGAACACCCAAGAGAATCTGTCAAAACCCTCCTTACACTGATAAAGGCCTTTGGCAAAGTCTCAGGATACAAAATATATGTACAAAAGACAATTGCATTTCTCTACACCAATAATAAACTGACAGAAACCCAAATTAAAACCACAATTCCATTCACAATAGCCACAAAAAAATGAAATACCTTGGCATCTTCCTAACCAGAGATGTGAAAGATCTTTACAATGAAAATTTCAAAACACTGCTCAAAGAAATGAAAGATGACATGAACAAGTGGAAAAATATCCCATGTTCATGGATTGGAAGAATCAACATTGTGAAGATGTCCATCTTACCTAAGGCAATCTACAAATTCAATGCAATACCCATAAAATTACCAGCAGCATTCTTCTCAGACCTAGAAAAGACAACACAGGAAATTCATATGGAAACACAAACGTCCACGAATAGCCAGAACAATCCTCAACAAAAAAAAAACAAAGCAGGTGGTATCACATTAGCAGACTTCAAACTACTATAAAGCTACAATCATCAAAACAGCTTGGTATTGGTAAAGGAACAGGCATATAGATCAATGGAATAGAATTGTGATTCCAGAAGCAAAACCTCAATTTCTCAACCAACTCATCTTCTACAAGGCCTCCACCACCTATCACTGAGGAGAGGAGAACCTATTCAGTCAATGGTGCTGGGAAAACTGGCTGACCACATGCAGAAGACTGAAACAGTACCCCTATCTATCCCCATGCACAAAGGTTAACTCCAAATGGATCAGAGACCTAAATTTAAAACCTCAAGCTATAAGAACCTTAGAAAACGAAGGACATACCCTTATGGAAAACAAAATTGGCATCCAACTCGTGAATAAAACCCGAAACCCACAGGTCATAAGAGAGAAGATAGACAAGTGGGACCTTTTTAAACTGACAAGCTTCTGCAAAGCCAAAGAAACCAAGAGAGCTGGGAGATAGCCTACAGACTGGGAAAAACTATTTGCCAACACCAGGTCTGACAAATGCTTAACATCCTGTACCTACAAGGAACTAAAACGTGCTAAAAAGAAAAAAAAAAAACAACCCCGTTATCAAATGGGCAAAAGAAATGAACAGACACTTCACAAAAGAGGACATCCGAGCAGCCAACAAACACATGAAGAAATGTTCAACCTCACTAATCATCATGGAGATGCAAATGAAAACCACACTGAGATACCACCTAACTCCAGTCAGAATGGCAATTATCAACAACTCAAAAAATAACAGCTGCTGGAGAGGGTGTGGTGAAAAGGGAACACTTCTACACTTTTGGTGGGAGTGTAAACTAGTGCAACCTCTGTGAAAACCAGGGTGGCAATTCCTAAAAGCTCTAAATATCAATCTCCCATATGACCCCGCAATCCCCCTACTGGGAATATACCCTGAAGAACTCAAATCACTCTATAAAAAAGAAACCTGCACACGTATTTTTATCTCAGCATTGTTCACAATAGCAAGAACCTGGAAACAACCATGCTGCCCATCAAAAGAGGACTTGATTAAAAAAATGTGGTACATATACATGATGGAATACTACGCAGCCATAAAAAAGAACAAAATCATGAATTTCGCAGCAACCTGGATGGAACTAGAGTTTATAATACTGAGTGACCTATCACAGAAACAAAGATCCGAGTATCATATGTTCTCACTCATATAATGGACCTTGAACATCCAATGTAATACTATAAGAAAATGACTGACGAACTGGGAAACTATGGGGGGGATGGGATTAACAGTAGCAAATATCTGTCTGGGGAAGGGGAAACACCTCTTATCAACAGAGTGCCTGAATGAAACGTAATTGTACACCGAACCGTTAACTGTACCCCACAAAACCATAAAAAAAATATTGATAAAAAAGAGAAAGCAATAGTACCTTACAAAAAAATGGGTAAAATAAATGATTGTAGACTTCTCATAAGAAGAGCTGTGGGCATCCAGCAGACACATGAAAACGTGCTCGGCTTCATTCATCATCAAAGAAATGCAAATGAAAACCACATTGAAATACCACATACACCTTGTAAGAATGGTCATCATTAATAAAACAAACAATGACAGATGCTGGAAATGATTTGGGAAAAAAAGTTTTCTGCACTGCATTTGGATTGAAAACTAGAGTAACATCTATGGAAAACAGTGTGGGGTTCCTAAAGGAACAAGAAATTGACCTACCATGTGACTCAGTAATTCCCCTGTAGAGAATATACCTGGAGGAACTCAAATCATTTTACCCAATAGATTCCTGCACAAGCATGTTTGTTGCAGCTCTAATCACAATAGCAAAAAACATGGTACCAACCATGTTGCCCATCAAAGCTGGAATAGAAAAAATAAATGTGGCATATACACACAATGGCAAGTTATGCAGCTTTAAAAAAGGACAGATGCAAGGATTTTGCAGAACGTTTAATGGATATGAGGTAGGTCATTCTCAGTGATTTATCACAGAAACAAAGAACAGAGGTCCATATGTTCTCCCTCATGAGCTGAACTCGATCAGTTATACTGCTCTAAGAAAGTGATTGGCCATAGTGGAAAACTTTTAAGGGGGAGGGGTGAGACTGGCACTGGAAGGATACTGCTAAGGAAGGGACGGGCATACCTATTCAACCATGGAACCTACATAATCAATGATTGTATATCTATCCCTGAATTATACCCCACATTTTAAAAAAAATTTAAATGGCCAGGCTCAGTGGCTCAGCCTGTAATCCGGTGCCTTTGGAAGGCTGAGGTGAGTGGATTGCCTGAGCCCGCTGGTTCGAGATCCGCCTGGGCAGTGAGACGTCACCTCTACAATAAAACAAAAAATCAGCCGGGTGTAGTAGTGCATACCTGTAATTCCAGTTACTTGGAAGGCTGATTTGAAAGGATCTCGGGCGCCCAGCAAGCAAGGCTGCGGTGGCCAGGAGCGGCCACTGCTCTGCAGTCTGGGCGACCAAGTGAGACTCCAACTACAAAAAAAAAAAAAAAATTAAAATGAATAAATAAATAAATGAAAGCTGTAAAATGTGCAACAGACTTATTTGTTTCATTCTATTTTTTTAATTTTTTTTTCTTTAAAGATGTTTCTAATTCAGGGTTGGGTATAGAAATGTTCATTATGCAGGGATTGATATTTTAAGAAGTGTATAATACTCTAATGATAACATATTTTCCTATTAATATGTTAGCATACACGGTATAATTATGCTTTTGTCTTTGACAAGTAGTATGTTTCTCACATAAATACTGAATGTTTTATTCTGCATAAATTGAAACTTGTTGAGATTCCAGATAGATTTCATCCTTGGATAACTAAACATTGAAGATCAGTGTACCTAAGTGCTATTCAGAAGACAGAATGCATAATGAATCTTAATAATTTTAGAAAATAAAACAGTATCACAACTTAATACAGATTTTTCCTTTCTTAAAAATTGTGTACATTCTCTTGGTACACTCTGTATTTTCGGCTAGTTAATGTTGATTAAATGTTACAGATATGCAATCCTTAGAGATATGTTTCCCCTACACATGTGAAGGAAATATAAAATCACATTCCCCTTATATTTTAAGCCAATTTATAGTTTTCAAAGCATATTCCATTGAACCATCTTGTATTTTCTCTACCTAAGACATAAGGCTGAACTCTGCAACAAGGTCTCAGATTAGTCTGATACTTTTTATCACCAAGCATTTAAAATCAGGCACACACAAAAGAAACAATTTGGTGCCGAATTATTATAAACCAAAATAAGAAGGAGATTTACAAAGAAGCAAGTATTTAGGCTCCTCATTACTATAAAAATTTATATAATAGAAAACTCTGGAAAACTGTTTGATCTTAGCTAAAGCAATGTTCAAACCCTGAGAGATAAACTGCTCCTACACTATTAAATAATACTAAAAACATCCAAATTTTCTAAATTAAAGAAACAGATAAAATCGTGTTTGGTTGTGCTATAACCAAGCTCCAACAGGACTCTGTGAACATAATAACAAAACACTACCTCATGGGCAACCCCCTCAGGTCCCTTGCCACTGAGATAGCTTTTCTGTCCTTTCAATCAATCCTGCTTTAAAAAAAAAAAAAGGAGACTACCTTATTCAGTGGTTTCTTGAATGGCCACTTATCCCAGGAGAATTTTTGGGATAGGTGTGAACACGTTTTCTCCTTCACTTCTTTGGTATGAAAAACCACTATGTCTACTGCATTTGGCAGAGCACTGTACACAAGTCCTTGAAACCTAAAGATTGCTCAGTAGTCAAGGTCACTCCCATTATGATGTCAAATTTCTGAGGCTGATCTCATAAATAACAATGTGAGATGCTTGTTTCCCTGACTTTGTTGACATCTTTTACTTTCAAATTAGCCTTTTACGCAA
>NW_007131135.1:0-821 GCF_000164805.1 Carlito syrichta | reverse complement strand
TAAACAACTTTGAAATACCACATACACTCTGTAAGTATGGTCATCATTAATAAAGCAAACAATCACAGATGCTGGTAAGGATTTGGGAAAAAAATGCTTCTACACTGCACGTGAACTGAAAACAAGAGCAACATCTTTGGAAAACATTGTGGCAGTTTCTAAAGGGACAAGAAGTTGACCTACCATGTGACTCAGTAATTCCCCTGTAGAGAATATACCTGGAGGAACTCAAGTCATTTTACCAAAAAGACACGTGCACTAGTATGTTTGTTGCAGCTCTAATCACAATTGCAAAAACATGGTACCAACCATGTTGCCCTTCAAAGCTGGAGTGGATAAAATAAATGTTTTATATACACACAATGGAATATTATGCAGTCATAAAAATGGACCAATATAAGGATTTTGCAGAACGATTGATGGATATGTAGTAGGTCATTCTCAGTGATTTATCACGGAAACAAAGAACAGAGTTACATATGTTCTCCCTCATGAGCAGAACTTGGTCAATTATAGTGCAATAAGAAAGTGATTGGCAGTAGTAGAAAACTGTGCAGGAGGCAATGTGAGATTGGAAGTGGAGGGATACTGCTAAGAAATTGAGGGGCATACCTCATCAACCAGGGTCCCTGCACAATCAATGTCTGTATATCTAACTCTGAATTGCCCCCCCATTTTTAAAAAAATTGAAATAAATAAATGAAAGCTGTAAAACGTGCAACTGACTTTATTTGTTTTATTCTATTTTGTAATTTTTTTACTTTAAAGATGGTTGCAGTTCAGGGTTGGGTATTGAAATGTTCATTAGGCAGGGATTGATT
>NW_007131134.1:0-8742 GCF_000164805.1 Carlito syrichta | reverse complement strand
AGAACCTGGAAACAACCATGCTGCCCATCAAAAGAGGACTGGATTAAAAAAATGTGGTACATATACACGATGGAATACTACGCAGCCATAAAACAGAACAAAATCATGAATTTCGCAGCAACCCTGATGGAACTAGAGTCTATAATACTGAGTGACCTATTACAGAAACAAAGATCCGAGTATCATATGTTCTCACTCATATAATGAACCTTGAACATCCAATGTAATACTATAAGAAAATGACTGACGGTACTGGGAAACTATGGGGGGGGATGGGATTAACAGTAGCAAATATCTGTCTGGGGAAGGAGAAACACCTCTTATCAACAGAGAGCCTGAATGAAACATAATTGTACACCTAACCGTTAACTGTACCCCACAAAACCATAATAAAAAATATTGATAAAAAAAGAGAAAGCAATAGTACCTTACAAAAAAAATGGGTAAAATAAATGATTGTAGACTTCTCATAAGAAGAGCTGTGGGCATCCAGCAGACACATGAAAACGTGCTCAGCTTCATTCATCATCAAAGAAATGCAAATGAAAACCACATTGAAATACCACATACACCCTGTAAGAATGGCCATCATTAATAAAACAAACAATGACAGATGCTGGAAATGATTTGGGAAAAAAAGTCTTCTGCACTGCATGTGGATTGAAAACTAGAGTAACATCTATGGAAAACAGTGTGGGGGTTCCTAAAGGAACAAGAAATTGACCTACCATGTGACTCAGTAATTCCCCTGTAGAGAATATACCTGGAGGAACTCAAATCATTTTACCCAATAGATTCCTGCACAAGCATGTTTGTTGCAGCTCTAATCACAATAGCAAAAAACATGGTACCAACCATGTTGCCCGTCAAAGCTGGAATAGAAAAAATAAATGTGGCATATACACACAATGGCAAGTTATGCAGCTTTAAAAAAGGACAGATGCAAGGATTTTGCAGAACGTTTAATGGATATGAGGTAGGTCATTCTCAGTGATTTATCACAGAAACAAAGAACAGAGGTCCATATGTTCCCCCTCATGAGCTGAACTCGATCAGTTATACTGCTCTAAGAAAGTGATTGGCCATAGTGGAAAACTTTTAAGGGGGAGGGGTGAGACTGGCACTGGAAGAGTACTGCTAAGGAAGGGACGGGCATACCTATTCAACCATGGAACCTACATAATCAATGATTGTATATCTAGCCCTGAATTATACCCCACATTTTAAAAAAAATTTAAATGGCCAGGCTCAGTGGCTCAGCCTGTAATCCCGTGCCTTTGGAAGGCTGAGGTGAGTGGATTGCCTGAGCCCGCTGGTTCGAGGTCCGCCTGTGCAGTGAGACATCACCTCTACAATAAAACAAAAAATCAGCTGGGTGTAGTAGTGCATACCTATAATTCCAGCTACTTATAAGGCTGATTTGAAAGGATCTCGGGTGCCCAGCAAGCAAGGCTGCGGTGGCCAGGAGCGGCCACTGCTCTGCAGTCTGGGCGACCAAGTGAGACTCCAACTAAAAAAAAAAAAAAAAAAAATTAAAATGAATAAATAAATAAATGAAAGCTGTAAATATGTGCAAAAGACTTTATTTGTTTCATTCTATTTTTTTAATTTTTTTTTCTTTAAAGATGTTTCTAATTCAGGGTTGGGTATAGAAATGTTCATTATGCAGGGATTGATTTTTTAAGAAGTGTATAATACTCTAATGATAACATATTTTCCTATTAATATGTTAGCATACAAGGTATAATTATGCTTTTGTCTTTGACAAGTAGTATGTTTCTCACATAAATACTGAATGTTTTATTCTGCATAAATTGAAACTTGTTGAGATTCCAGATGGATTTCATCCTTGGATAACTAAACCTTGAAGATCAGTGTATCTAAGTGCTATTCAGAAGACAGAATGCATAATGAATCTTAATAATTTTAGAAAATAAAACAGTATCACAACTTAATACAGATTTTTCCTTTCTTAAAAATTGTGTACATTCTCTTGGTACACTCTGTATTTTCGGCTAGTTAATGTTGATTAAATGTTACAGATATGCAATCCTTAGAGATATGTTTCCCCTACACATGTGAAGGAAATATAAAATCACATTCCCCTTATATTTTAAGCCAATTTATAGTTTTCAAAGCATATTTCCATTGAACCATCTAGTATTTTCTCTACCTAAGACATAAGGCTGAACTCTGCAACAAAGTCTCAGATTAGTCTGATACTTTTTATCACCAAGCATTTAAAATCAGGCACACACAAAAGAAACAATTTGGCGCCGAATTTTTATAAACCAAAATAAGAAGGAGATTTACAAAGAAGCAAGTATTTGGGCTCCTCATTACTATAAAAATTTAGATAATAGAAAACTCTGGAAAACTGTTTGATCTTAGCTAAAGCAATGTTCAAATCCTGAGAGAAAAACTGCTCCTATGCTATTAAATAATACTAAAAACATCCAAATTTTCTAAATTAAAGAAACAGATAAACCTTATTTGGTTGTGCTATAACCAAGCTCCAACAGGACTCTGTGTACATAATAACAAAACACTACCTCGTGGGCAACCCCCTCAGGTCCCTTGCCACTGAGATAGCTTTTCTGTCCTTTCAATCAATCCTGCTTTAAAAAAAAAAAAAAAAGGAGACTACCTTATTCAGTGGTTTCTTGAATGGCCACTTATCCCAGAAGTTTTGGGATAGGTGTGAACACATTTTTTCCTTCACTTCTTTGGTATGAAAAACCACTATGTCTACTGCATTTGGCAGAGCACTGTACACAAGTCCTTGAAACCTAAGGATTGCTCAGGAGTCAGGTCACTCCCATTATGATGTCAAATTTCTGAGGCTGATCTCATGATAACAATGTGAGATGCTTGTTTCCCTGACTTTGTTGACATCTTTTACTTTCAAAATTAGCCTTTTACGCAACCTACAGATTCAATGAAATCACCATTAAGTTAACATCATTCTTCTCAGACCTGGAAATTACAAAAAAAAATTCATATGAAACCATAAACAATCATGAATAGCCAAAACAATCCTTATCAAAAGAAACAAAGCAGGAGCTATCACTCTCCCAGACTTCAAACTTTACTATAAGTTTACAATAATCAAAACAGCCTGGGATTGATTCAAGTATAGTTACATAGGCCAATGGATCAAGACAGAGAATGAAAATCTCAAATTCTCAAACAACTCATCTTTGAAAAAAACTCCAAGACCCACTGGGGAATGGAGAACACATTCAGTAAATGGTGTTGGAAAAAGTCTCACCACATGCACAAGATTGAAACAGGACCCATAACTATCACCATACACATTAACTCTAAATGGAACAAAGACCTAAACGTAAAACACCAAATTATAATAATCTTAGAAAACGCAAGAGACAACTGTATGAAAACTGGAACTGGGAACTAATTCCTCTTCAGATCCTAAATGCCCATACCTTAAGAAGTAATTTAGAAAGTTGAATCTACTCAAATAAATAAATTTATGCAAAACAAAAGATGCCATCAAAAGAGAAGGGAGACAACACACAGAATGTGAAAAACTATTTTCCAACTATATATCTGGCAAAGGTATAACATCTAGGATGTACAAGAAACTCAAACTCTCAGAAAAACACAGAAAAATTGTTCCTTTAAAAAGTGGGCAGACGACGTGATTGGAGAATTCTCTTAAGAAGAGATATGGTCAGCCAGCAGGCACATGAAAAAGTGCTCAGCCTCACTTATCATCAAAGAAATGCAAATGTAAACAACTTTGAAATACCACATACACTCTGTAAGTATGGCCATCATTAATAAAGCAAACAATCACAGATGCTGGTAAGGATTTGGGAAAAAAATGCTTCTACACTGCACGTGAACTGAAAACAAGAGCAACATCTTTGGAAAACATTGTGGCAGTTTCTAAAGGGACAAGAAATTGACCTACCATGTGACTCAGTAATTCCCCTGTAGAGAATATACCTGGAGGAACTCAAGTAATTTTACCAAAAAGACACGTGCCTAGTATGTTTGTTGCAGCTCTAATCACAATTGCAAAAACATGGTACCAACCATGTTGCCCTTCAAAGCTGGAGTGGATAAAATAAATGTTTTATATACACACAATGGAATATTATGCAGTCATAAAAATGGACCAATATAAGGATTTTGCAGAACGATTGATGGATATGTAGTAGGTCATTCTCAGTGATTTATCACGGAAACAAAGAACAGAGTTACATATGTTCTCCCTCATGAGCAGAACTTGGTCAATTATAGTGCAATAAGAAAGTGATTGGCAGTAGTGGAAAACTGTGCAGGAGGCAATGTGAGATTGGAAGTGGAGGGATACTGCTAAGAAATTGAGGGGCATACCTCATCAACCAGGGTCCCTGCACAATCAATGTCTGTATATCTAACTCTGAATTGCCCCCCCATTTTTAAAAAAATTGAAATAAATAAATGAAAGCTGTAAAACGTGCAACTGACTTTATTTGTTTTATTCTATTTTGTAATTTTTTTACTTTAAAGATGGTTGCAGTTCAGGGTTGGGTATTGAAATGTTCATTAGGCAGGGATTGATTTCTTAAGAAATGAATAATACTCCAATGATAACGTCATTTCCTATTAATATGTTAGAATACACGCTATAATTCTGCTTTCTTTTTTTTTTTTTTGAGTTGGAGTCTCACTCTGTCACCCAGACTGGAGTGCAGTGGCCGCTCCCGGCCACCACAACCTCGCCTGCTGGGATCCGGCGATCCTTCCGCCTCAGCCTTCCAAGTAGCTGGAATTACAGGCATGCGCTACCACGCCCGGCTGATTTTTTTTTTGATTTATTGTAGAGATGAGGTCTCGCTGCCCAGGCGGGTCTTGAACCCGCGGGCTCAGGCAATCCACTCACCTCAGCCTCCCAAAGGCGCGGGATTACAGGCTGAGCCACCGAGCCCGGCTCCTGCTTTCATTTTTGACAAGTAGTATGTTTCTCACATAAATGCTGAATCTTTTATTCTGCATAAATTGAAACTTTTTGAGACTCCAAATGTATATCATCCTTAGATAACTAAACATTGAAGATCAGTGTACCTAAGTGTTATTCAGAAGACAGAATGCATAATAAATCTTAATAATATTAGAAAATAAACAGAATCATAATTTAATACAGATTTTTCCTTTCTTAAAATTTGTGTACATTTTCTTGGTACACTCTGTATTTTCTGCTAGTTAACCTTTGATTAAATGATACAGATATTCAATCCTTAGAGATACGTTTCCCCTACACATGTGAAGGAAATATAAAATCACATTTCCCTTATATTTTAAACCAATTCATATTTTTCAAAGTGTATTCCCTTTTAATCACCTAGTATTTTCCCTACCTAAGACATAATCCTGAACTCTGCAACTAAGTCTCAGATTAATCTGATACTTTAATCACCAAGAATATAAAATCAGGCACAAACAAGAGAGACAATTTCGGGCCTAATATTTATTAACCAAAATAACATGGAGATTTACAACGAAGTAAGTATTTGGGCTCCTCATTAGTATAAAAATTTAGATAATTGAAAATTCTGGAAAATTGACTTTGATCTTAGCTAAAGCAATTTTCTAATCCTAAGAGAAATACTGCCCCAAAGCTGTTAAATAATACTAAAACATCCAAAAGTCTCTAAATGGAAGAGACTGCTAAAATCTTATTGGTTGTATAAACAAGCTCCAACAGGACTCTGTAACCATAATAATAAAAACTACATCATAGGCAACACCCTCAGTTCCCCTCCCACTGTGGGTGCTTTTCTGTCCACTCAATAAATTCTGCTTTAAAAAAAAGAAGAAGACTACCTGGTTCAGTGGATTCTTGAATGGCCACTTATCCCTGGAGAAGTTTTTGGATAGGTGTGAACACCTTCTTTCCTTCACTTCCTGTTTTTCAAGATCCACCATGTCTACCGCATTTGGCAGTGCACTGTACAAAAGTCGTTGAAACTTAAGGATTGCTCAGTAGTCAAGGTCACCCCCATTATGATGTCAAAGCTCTGAGGCTGATTTCATAATTGTCAATGTGACATGCTTGTTTCCCTAACTTTGCTTACATCTTTTACTTTAAAAATTAACCTTTTATGCAATCTACAGATTTAATGAAATAACCATTAAGTTAACATCATTCTTCTCACACAAGGAAATCACAAAAAAGGATACATATGAAATCATAAGCAAGCATGAATAACCAAAAAAATCCTTATCAAAAGAAACAAAGCAGGAGCTATCATTCTTCCAGACTTCATACTTTACTATAAGTTTACAGTAATTAAAACAGCCTGGGACTGGTACAAGAATAAGTACATAGGCCAATGGATCAGGACAGTGAATGAAATCCTCAAATTCTCAACCAACTCATCTTTGGAGAAACCTCCAAGTCCTACTGGGGAATGGAGAACATATTCAGTAAATGTGGTGGGAAAATTCTCACCACATGCACAAGATTGAAACAGGACCCCTAACTGTCACCATACACATTAACTCTAAATGGGAAAAAGACCTAAACATAAAACACTAAATAATAATAATCTTAGAAAACACGAGACACCTTTATGAAAACTGGAACCAGGAACTAATTCCTCTTCAGAACCCTAAATAACCATAATATAAGAAGTTAGACATGTGGAATCTCATCAAATTAATAACCTTCTGCAAAACAAAAGAAACCATCAAAAGAGCAGGGAGAAAGCCCACAGAATGTGAAAAACTATTCTCCAACTATATATCTGACAAAGGCATAACATCTAGGATCTACAAGAAGCTCAAACACTCAGAAATAAAACAGAAAAACAGTCCCTTTAAAAAGTGCACAAAATACATGATTGGAGACTTCTCATAAGAAGATATACGGACAGCCAGCAGACACATGAAAATATCTCAGCCTCACTCATTATCAAAGAAATGCAAAAGAAAATCACATTGAAATACCACATAACCCCTGTAAGAATAGTCATCATTAATAAAACCAACAATAACAGAGTCTGGTAAGAATTTTGGGGAAAAAATGCTTCTACACTGCATGTAGACTGAAAAACTAGAGCAACATCTTTGGAAAACAATGTGGTGGTTTCTAAAGGGACAAGAAACTGACCTACCATGTGACTCAGTAAATCCACTGTAGAGAATATACCTGGGGAACTCAAATCATTTTATCAAAGAGATCCCTGCACAAGTATGTTTGTTGTAGCTCCAATCACAGTTGCAAAACTCATGATACCAACCATGTTGCCCATCAAAGCTGGAATGCATAAAATAAAGGTGGTATATACACACAATGGAATAGTATGCAGCCATAAAAAAGAACAGATATAAGGATGGTGCAGAACGTTTGATGGATATAAGGTAGCTCGTTCTCAGTGATTTATCACAGAAACAAAGAACTGACTTCCATATGTTCTCCCTCATGGGCAGAACTTGATCAATTACAGTGCTATAAAGAAGTGATTCTCAGCATTGGAAAACTGTTTAGGAGGAGATGTGAGATTGGTAGTGGAGGAATACTGCTAAGGGAGGGAAGCACATACCTCATCAACCAGAGTCCTAGTATAATCAATGTTTTTATATCTAACTCTGAATTGTACCCCAAATTTTTTTAAAAATTAAAATGAATAAATAAATCAATGAAAGCTGTAAAATATGCAACTCACTTTATTTGTTCTATTCTATTTTTCAATTTTTTTTTACTTTAAAGAGGGTTACAATTCAGGGTTGGGTAGAGAAATGTTCATTATGCAGGGATTGATATTTTTTAAAGTTTACAATATTTCAATGATAACTTCTTTTCCTATTAATACATTAGAATACATGGTATAATTTTGTTTTCATCTTTGAAAAGTAGTATGTTCCTCACATAAATGCTGAATGTTTTATTCTGCATAATTTTTTTTTTGAGTTGGAGTCTCACTCTATTGCCCAGACTGGAGTGCAGTGGCCGCTCCCGGCCACCGCAGCCTCGACCTGCTGGGCTCTAGCGATCCTTCTGCCTCAGCCTTCCAAGTATCCAGAAGTACAGGTGCGCACTAACACACCCAGTTAGTTTTCTGATTTATTGTAGAGATGAGGTCTCACCAAGTTGCTCAGGCGAGTCTCGAACCCACGGGTTCAGGCAATCCACTCACCTTAGCCTCCCAAGGTGTGGGATTACAGGCTGAGCCACCAAGCCCGGCTTATTCTGCATAATTTGAAACTTGTTGAGATTCCAGGTGTTTATCATCCTTAGATGACTAAACCTTAAGGATCAGTGTACCTAAGTGATATTCAGAAGACAATGCATAATAAAACTTAATAATTTTAGAAAATAATAGTATTATAATTTAATACAGTTTTTTCCTTTCTTAAAATTTGTGAACTTTTTTTAGCACACTCTGTATGCTCTGCTAGTTAATTTTATTAAATATTCCAGATATGCAATCCTTAGAAAAATGTTTCCCCTACATATATGAAGGAAATATAAAATCACATTCCCATTTTATTTTAAACCAATTTATATTTTCCTAAGTGAATTTCCATTGAATCACCTAGTATTTTCTCTACCTAAGACATAATGCTGTACTCTGCAACAAAGTCTCATATTAACCTGAAACTTTTAATCACCAAGCATTTAAAGTCAGACACACACAAGAAAGACATTTGGGGCCCAATATTTATAATCCAAAATAAACGTGGAGGTTTACAAGCAAGTAAGTATTTGGGCTCCTCATTAGTATAAAA
>NW_007131133.1:0-722 GCF_000164805.1 Carlito syrichta | reverse complement strand
TGCAGCACCTTGGAATGGATTTGAGGTCGGTCATTCTCAATGATTTATCACAGAAACAAAGAACAGAGTTCCATATGTTCTCATTCATAAGCTGACCTTGAATAATTATAATGCTATAAGAAAGTGATTGGCTATAGTGGGAAACTGTTGAGGGGTAGGTTGAGATTGGGAGTGGAAGGATACTGCTAAGGGAGGGAGGGGCATACCTCATCAACCAGAGTCCCTGCATGATCAATGTTTGTATATCTAATTCTGAATTGTACCCCACATATATATACTAAAAATTAAAATAAATAAATAAATAAATAAATGAAAACTGTAAAACATGTGCAACTGACTTTTGTTTTATTTTATTTTTTATTTTTTTATTTTAAAGATGGGTACAATTCAGGGTTGGGTATACAAATGTTCATTATGCTGGGAATGATTTTAAACAAAGTGTATAATATTTCAATGATAACTTCTTTCCCCATTAATACATTAGAATACATGGTCTAATTCTGCTTTCATCTTTGACAAGTATTATGTTTCTCACATAAATGGTGAATGTTTTATTCTGCAGAATTTGAAACTTGTTGAGCTTCCAGATGTATATCATCCTTAGATAACTAAACCTTGAGTAATTGTGTACCTAAGTGCTATTTAGAAGACAAAGTACATAATGAATCTTAATAATTTTAGAAGAAAATAAGTATTCCAATTTAAATAAAATAATTTTTATT
>NW_007131132.1:0-2766 GCF_000164805.1 Carlito syrichta | reverse complement strand
CTATAAGAAAGTGATTGGCTATAGTGGAAACTGTTGAGGGGTAGGTTGAGATTGGGAGTGGAAGGATACTGCTAAGGGAGGGAGGGGCATACCTCATCAACCAGGGTCCCTGCATGATCAATGTTTGTATATCTAATTCTGAATTGTACCCCACATATATATACTAAAAATTAAAATAAATAAATAAATGAAAACTGTAAAACATGTGCAACTGACTTTTGTTTTATTTTATTTTTTATTTTTTTATTTTAAAGATGGGTACAATTCAGGGTTGGGTATACAAATGTTCATTATGCTGGGAATGATTTTAAACAAAGTGTATAATATTTCAATGATAACTTCTTTCCCCATTAATACATTAGAATACATGGTCTAATTCTGCTTTCATCTTTGACAACTATTATGTTTCTCACATAAATGGTGAATGTTTTATTCTGCAGAATTTGAAACTTGTTGAGCTTCCAGATGTATATCATCCTTAGATAACTAAACCTTGAGTAATTGTGTACCTAAGTGCTATTTAGAAGACAAAGTGCATAATGAATCTTAATAATTTTAGAAGAAAATAAGTATTCCAATTTAAATAAAATAATTTTTATTTTCTTAAAATTTGTGTGCATTTTTTGTTACCTTCTGCATTTTCTGCTACATAATTTTGATTAAATGTTACAGATATGTGATCCTTAGAGAAAAGTTTCCGCTACACTCTTGAAGGCAATATAAAATCACATTCTCCTGATGTTTCAAACCAATTTCTATTTTTCTATTTTTCCTTTGAATCACCTAGTATTTTCTCTGCCTAAGACATAATACTGTACTCTGCAAGAAAGACTCAGATTAATCTGATACTTTTTAGTCACCAAGCATTTAAAATCTGGCACACAAAAAAAGGCAATTTGGGGCCCAGTCTTTATAAAACAAAATATATGGAGATTTACAAAGAAGTAAGTATTTTGGCTTCTCATTTGCATACAAATTTAGATAATTGAAAATCCTGGAAAATTGACTTTGATCTTAGCTAAAACAATGTTCAAATCCTGAGAAAAAAACTGCTCAAAGGCTGTTAAATAATACTAAAAACATCCAAAAGTTTCTAAACACAAGAAAGTGCTAAAATATTATTTGTTTTTTTTTTAACCAAGCTCCAACAGGACTCTGTGGCCATAGTAAGCAAAATCACCTAGATAGAACAGAACATAAAGATGACTTCAATAACAGGGCAGATATATTCTTAGACCTCCCATGAAATTGTCTCCCATGAAGTTGAAAAATCGAGTCCTCTGAAAATACAAAGCCTGTCTTCTCAATCTCAGCAGCACTTAATCTTGCAAACATGAGTAGTGTTTCAGGAAACCAGTGCTCCTTAAGAATTACTTCATATGGTTTAGAGTATACATGCCAGAACACCTCCTAACAGTCTGCTTTGATGATTAAAAGTTATCTATTAAAATACTACCTTGTCAGCAACCACCTCAGATCCCCTCCCACTATGCAAGCTTTTCTGTCTTCTCAATAAATCCTGCTTTTAAAAAATAGTCTAACTTGTTCACTGGATTTTTGAATGACCACTTAGCCCTGGAGAAGTTTTTGGATTGGTGTGAACACCTTGTTTTCTTCAGTTCTTGGGACTGAAAATCCATTATGTCTACAGCATTTGGCAGAACACTGTAGGGAAGTCCTTGAAACCTAAGGATTGTTCAGTAGTCAAGGTCCCTCCCATTATGATATCAAAGTCCTAAGGCTCATGTTATAATTGACAAACTGACATTCTTGTTTCCCTGACTTTGCTTTCATCTTTTAATTTAAAAATTAGCCTTTTAGGCAATCTACAGATTCAATGTAATACCCATTAAGTTACATCATTCTTCTCAGACCTGGAAATGACAATATAGAATTCATATAAAAACATAAACAATCACGAATAGCCAAAAAATTCTTAGCAAAAGTAACAAAGCAGGAGACATCACACTTTCGGACTTCAAACTTTAGTATAAAGCTACAGTAATCAAAACAGCCTGTTATTGGTACAAAAACAGACATATAGACCAATGGAACAGGATACAGATTCTGGAATCAAAGTCTCAGTTTCTCAACCAACTCATCTTTGACAAAACTCCAACAACCATCGCTGAGAAGTGGAAAACCTACTCAGTAAATGGTGCTGGGAAAACTGGCTGATTACATGCAGATTGAAACAGGACCCCTACCTATCACCATACATAAAAATTAATTCTAAATTGATCAAAGACCTAAACATAAAATCTCAAACTATAAGAATCTTGGAAAATGCAGGAGATATCCTTATGGTAATTGGAACTGCAACCAATTCCTATTCATAACCATAAATACACATATCCTAAGAAATAAGATAGAAAAGTAGAATCTCCTCAAACTACTGAGCTGCTGCAAAGCAAAAGTAACCATCAAAAGAGCAGGGAGACAGTCCACAGATTGGAAAAAACTATTCTCCAACTTTCTATCTGACAAAGGCCTATAACTAGGATCTGCAAGGAACTCATGTTCTAAAAGCAAAAAAAAAAAAAAAAAAATACACAGCCTTATTAAAAGTCGGCAAAATACATGAATAGACACTTCTCAAAAGAAGAGATATGGGCAGCCAACAGACACATAAAAAAGTGCTCAGTCTCACTCATCATCAGAGAAATGCATATCAAAACCACATTGACATTCCACCTAACCCCAGTAAGAATGGCCCATTATTAATAAAACAATCAACAACAGATGCTGGTGAGATTGTGGAGAAAA
>NW_007131131.1:0-5295 GCF_000164805.1 Carlito syrichta | reverse complement strand
AAAAACTTACTAATACAGGAAATTGCTGAAATAATATTTGGTTGTGCTATAACCTAGCTCCCACAGGACTCTGTGGCCATAATAAGTAAAATTGCCTAGATAGAACAGAAACTAAAAACCACTTCAATAATAGGGCAGATATATTCTTAGACCTCCCATGAAATGTCTCCCATGAAGTTAAAAACTCAAGTCCTCTGAAAATACAAAGCCTGTCTTCTCAAGCTCAGCAGTACTTAATCTTGTGAACATGAGTAGTGTTTTAGGAAACCAGTGCTAAAGTTAAGAATTAGTTCATGTGGTTTAGAGTAAAGATGCCAGAACACCTCCTGACTAACAGTCTGCTTTGATGATTCAAAGTTGTCTATTAAAATACTTCATTGTCTCCAATGCCCTCAGCTCCCCTGCCACTGTGGGAGCTTTTCTGTCCTCTCAATAAATCCTGCTTTAAAAAAAGACTACCTTTTTCAGTGGATTCTTGAATGGCCACTTAGCCCTGGAGAAGTTTTTGGATTGGTGTGACCACCTTGCTTTTTTCAGTTCTTGGGAATGAAGATCCATCATGTCTAAAGCATTTGGCAGAGCACTCTAGGCAATTTCTTGAAACCTAAAGATTGCTTAGTAGTCAAGATCCCACCCATTTTGATGTCAAATTCCTAAGGCTCATGTCATAATAGGCAAACTGACATGATTATTTCCTTGAATTTGCTTTCATCTTTTAATTTAAAAATTAGCCTTTTAGGCAATCTAGAGATTCAATGCAATACCCATTAAGTTACAAACATCATTCTTCTCAGACCTGGAAATGACAAAGAATTCATATAAAAACATAAACAATGAATAGCCAAAAGAATCCATAGCAAAAGAAACAAACCAGGAGGTATGACACTTCTAGACTTCAAACTTTACTATAAGGCTACAGTAATCAAAACAACCTGGTATTGGTACAAGAACAGGCACATAGACCAAAGGAACAGGATAGAGATCCAGAATCAAACCTCAATTTCTCAGTCAACTCATCTTTCACAAAATCTCCAATAAACACTGGGGAGAGGAGAACATAGTAAATGGTGCTGGAAAATGACTGACCACATGCAGAAGATTGAAACAAGATCTACCTATCATCAAACAGATTTACTCTAAATGGATCAAAGACCTAAGCGTAAAACCTCAAATTATAATGATCTTAGAAAAAGCAAGAGACACCTTTATCGAATTGGAACCGGGAACCAAATACTCATCAGAACCTAAATGTCCATACCTTAAGAAATAAGATAGACAAGTGGGACCTCATCAAATTAACGAGCCTCTGCAAAACAAAAGAAACCATCAAAAGAGCAGGGAGACAATCCACAAAATGGCAAAAAACATTCTCCAACTATATATATGACTAAGGCCTAACATCTAGGATCCACAAGGTGCTCAAACACTCCAAAAGGAAACAAACAACTATTGAAAAGTGGGCCAAATACATGAATAGACACTTCTGAAAAGAAGATATATGCACAGCCAGCAGACACATGAAAAAGTGCTCAGCCTCACTCATCATCAGAGAAATGCAAATGAAAACCACATAGAGATACCACCTAGCCCCTTTAAGATAGACCATTATTAATGAAACAAACAACAACAATGCTGGTGAAGATGCAGAGAAAAAGATATGCTGCTACACTGCAGGTGGACAACACACTTCTGCAACCTCTTTGGAAGACAGTCGTGGTGGTATCTAAAGGACTAAAAATTGACCTACCATATCACCCAGTAAATCCCCTTTAGGCAATATATATGGAGGAACTCAAATCATTTCACAAAAAAGATACCTGCACAAATATGTTTGATGCAGCTCTAATCACAACTGCAAAAAACATGGAATTAACCATGTTTCCCATTGAAGCTGGACTGGATAAAAAACATGTGGTACATACACACAATGAAATATTATGCAGCCATAAAGGATAGATATAAGGATTTTGCAGCACCTTGGATGGATTTGAGGTCGGTCATTCTCAATGATTTATCACAGAAACAAAGAACAGAGTTCCATATGTTCTCATTCATAAGCTGACCTTGAATAATTATAATGCTATAAGAAAGTGATTGGCTATAGTGGGAAACTGTTGAGGGGTAGGTTGAGATTGGGAGTGGAAGGATACTGCTAAGGGAGGGAGGGGCATACCTCATCAACCAGAGTCCCTGCATGATCAATGCTTGTATATCTAATTCTGAATTGTACCCCACATATATATACTAAAAATTAAAATAAATAAATAAATAAATGAAAACTGTAAAACATGTGCAACTGACTTTTGTTTTATTTTATTTTTTATTTTTTTATTTTAAAGATGGGTACAATTCAGGGTTGGGTATACAAATGTTCATTATGCTGGGAATGATTTTAAACAAAGTGTATAATATTTTCAATGATAACTTCTTTCCCCATTAATACATTAGAATACATGGTCTAATTCTGCTTTCATCTTTGACAAGTATTATGTTTCTCACATAAATGGTGAATGTTTTATTCTGCAGAATTTGAAACTTGTTGAGCTTCCAGATGTATATCATCCTTAGATAACTAAACCTTGAGTAATTGTGTACCTAAGTGCTATTTAGAAGACAAAGTGCATAATGAATCTTAATAATTTTAGAAGAAAATAAGTATTCCAATTTAAATAAAATAATTTTTATTTTCTTAAAATTTGTGTGCATTTTTTGTTACCTTCTGCATTTTCTGCTACATAATTTTGATTAAATGTTACAGATATGTGATCCTTAGAGAAAAGTTTCCGCTACACTCTTGAAGGCAATATAAAATCACATTCTCCTGATGTTTCAAACCAATTTCTATTTTTCTATTTTTCCTTTGAATCACCTAGTATTTTCTCTGCCTAAGACATAATACTGTACTCTGCAAGAAAGACTCAGATTAATCTGATACTTTTTAGTCACCAAGCATTTAAAATCTGGCACACAAAAAAAGATAATTTGGGGCCCAGTCTTTATAAAACAAAATATATGGAGATTTACAAAGAAGTAAGTATTTTGGCTTCTCATTTGCATACAAATTTAGATAATTGAAAATCCTGGAAAATTGACTTTGATCTTAGCTAAAACAATGTTCAAATCCTGAGAAAAAAACTGCTCAAAGGCTGTTAAATAATACTAAAAACATCCAAAAGTTTCTAAACACAAGAAAGTGCTAAAATATTATTTGTTTTTTTTAACCAAGCTCCAACAGGACTCTGTGGCCATAGTAAGCAAAATCACCTAGATAGAACAGAACATAAAGATGACTTCAATAACAGGGCAGATATATTCTTAGACCTCCCATGAAATTGTCTCCCATGAAGTTGAAAAATCGAGTCCTCTGAAAATACAAAGCCTGTCTTCTCAATCTCAGCAGCACTTAATCTTGCAAACATGAGTAGTGTTTCAGGAAACCAGTGCTCCTTAAGAATTACTTCATATGGTTTAGAGTATACATGCCAGAACACCTCCTAACAGTCTGCTTTGATGATTAAAAGTTATCTATTAAAATACTACCTTGTCAGCAACCACCTCAGATCCCCTCCCACTATGCAAGCTTTTCTGTCTTCTCAATAAATCCTGCTTTTAAAAAATAGTCTAACTTGTTCACTGGATTTTTGAATGACCACTTAGCCCTGGAGAAGTTTTTGGATTGGTGTGAACACCTTGTTTTCTTCAGTTCTTGGGACTGAAAATCCATTATGTCTACAGCATTTGGCAGAACACTGTAGGGAAGTCCTTGAAACCTAAGGATTGTTCAGTAGTCAAGGTCCCTCCCATTATGATATCAAAGTCCTAAGGCTCATGTTATAATTGACAAACTGACATTCTTGTTTCCCTGACTTTGCTTTCATCTTTTAATTTAAAAATTAGCCTTTTAGGCAATCTACAGATTCAATGTAATACCCATTAAGTTACATCATTCTTCTCAGACCTGGAAATGACAATATAGAATTCATATAAAAACATAAACAATCACGAATAGCCAAAAAATTCTTAGCAAAAGTAACAAAGCAGGAGACATCACACTTTCGGACTTCAAACTTTAGTATAAAGCTACAGTAATCAAAACAGCCTGTTATTGGTACAAAAACAGACATATAGACCAATGGAACAGGATACAGATTCCGGAATCAAAGTCTCAGTTTCTCAACCAACTCATCTTTGACAAAACTCCAACAACAATCGCTGAGAAGTGGAAAACCTACTCAGTAAATGGTGCTGGGAAAACTGGCTGATTACATGCAGATTGAAACAGGACCCCTACCTATCACCATACATAAAAATTAATTCTAAATTGATCAAAGACCTAAACATAAAACCTCAAACTATAAGAATCTTGGAAAATGCAGGAGATATCCTTATGGTAATTGGAACTGCAACCAATTCCTATTCATAACCATAAATACACATATCCTAAGAAATAAGATAGAAAAGTAGAATCTCCTCAAACTACTGAGCTGCTGCAAAGCAAAAGCAACCATCAAAAGAGCAGGGAGACAGTCCACAGATTGGAAAAAACTATTCTCCAACTTTCTATCTGACAAAGGCCTATAACTAGGATCTGCAAGGAACTCATGTTCTAAAAGCAAAAAAAAAAAAAAAAAATACACAGCCTTATTAAAAGTCGGCAAAATACATGAATAGACACTTCTCAAAAGAAGAGATATGGGCAGCCAACAGACACATAAAAAAGTGCTCAGTCTCACTCATCATCAGAGAAATGCATATCAAAACCACATTGACATTCCACCTAACCCCAGTAAGAATGGCCATTATTAATAAAACAATCAACAACAGATGCTGGTGAGAATGTGGAGAAAAAGGAATGCTTCTACACTGCTGGTGGGAATGCAAACTAGTGTAACTTCTTTGGAAGACAGTGTAGCGATTACTGAAAGAACTAGAAATTGACCTTCCATATGACCTAGCAATTCCCCTGTTGGGTATATACCCAGAGAAACTCAAATCATTCTACAAAAAAGATACCTGCAGACATATGTTTGCCTCATCTCTAGTCTCACTAGCAAAAACATGGAACCAACCATGTTGTCCGTCTAAACTGCAATGAATTTTTTTAAAAATGTGATACATATACACAACGGAATATTTTGCAGCCATAAAGAAAGACAAACATATGGACTTTGCAGCCACTTGGATGAATTAATCATCGATCATTCTCAGTGATATATCACAAAAACAAAGAACTGAGTACCATATGCTCTCACTCATAAATGAAGCTTGAACAATTATAATACTATAAGAAAGGGA
>NW_007131130.1:0-726 GCF_000164805.1 Carlito syrichta | reverse complement strand
AAAGTCGGCAAAATACATGAATAGACACTTCTCAAAAGAAGAGATATGGGCAGCCAACAGACACATAAAAAAGTGCTCAGTCTCACTCATCATCAGAGAAATGCATATCAAAACCACATTGACATTCCACCTAACCCCAGTAAGAATGGCCATTATTAATAAAACAATCAACAACAGATGCTGGTGAGAATGTGGAGAAAAAGGAATGCTTCTACACTGCTGGTGGGAATGCAAACTAGTGTAACTTCTTTGGAAGACAGTGTAGCGATTACTGAAAGAACTAGAAATTGACCTTCCATATGACCTAGCAATTCCCCTGTTGGGTATATACCCAGAGAAACTCAAATCATTCTACAAAAAAGATACCTGCAGACATATGTTTGCCTCATCTCTAGTCTCACTAGCAAAAACATGGAACCAACCATGTTGTCCGTCTAAACTGCAATGAATTTTTTAAAAAATGTGATACATATACACAACGGAATATTTTGCAGCCATAAAGAAAGACAAACATATGGACTTTGCAGCCACTTGGATGAATTAATCATCGATCATTCTCAGTGATATATCACAAAAACAAAGAACTGAGTACCATATGCTCTCACTCATAAATGAAGCTTGAACAATTATAATACTATAAGAAAGGGATTGGCAGTAGTGGGAAACCCTCAGGGGATGGGGTGGGATTGGTAGTTGAGGGAAAATGCTAGAGGAGATAGGAGCAGA
>NW_007131129.1:0-1212 GCF_000164805.1 Carlito syrichta | reverse complement strand
ACTAGAAATTGACCTTTCCATATGACCTAGCAATTCCCCTATTGGGTATATACCCAGAGAAACTCAAATCATTCTACAAAAAAGATACCTGCAGACATATGTTTGCCTCATCTCTAGTCTCACTAGCAAAAACATGGAACCAACTATGTTGTCCGTCTAAACTGCAATGAATTTTTTTAAAAATGTGATACATATACACAATGGAATATTTTGCAACCATAAATAAAGACAAACATATGGACTTTGCAGCCACTTGGATGAATTAATCATCGATCATTCTCAGTGATATATCACAGAAACAAAGAACTGAGTACCATATGCTCTCACTCATAAGTGAAGCTTGAACAATTATAATACTATAAGAAAGGGATTGGCAGTAGTGGGAAACTCTCAGGGGATGGGGGTGGGATTGGTAGTGGAGGGAAAATGCTAGAGGAGATAGGAGCATACTCCATCAACAAGGGTACCTGCACATTCAACATTTGTATACCTAACTCTGAATTGTACTCCACATTCTTATAAAAAAAAAATTAACTTCTACACTGTTGGTGGGAGTGTAAACTAGTGCAACCTCTGTGGAAAGCAGTGTGGTGATTCCTAAAAGCTCTAAATACCAACCTCCCATATGACCCCGCAATTCCCCTACTGGGAATATATCCTGAAGAACACAAATCACTCTATAAAAAGGATACCTGCACACGCATGTTTATCGCAGCGTTGTTCACAATAGCAAGAACCTGGAAACAGCCATGCTGCCCGTCAAAAGAGGACTGAATTAAAAAAATGTGGTACATATACACAATGGAAAACTATGCAGCCATAAAAAAGAACAAAATCATGAATTTTGCAGCAACCTGGATGGAACTAGAGTCTATAATACTGAGTGACCTCTCACAGAAACAAAGATCCGAGTATCACATGTTCTCACTCATATAATGGACCTTAAACATCCAATGCAATACTATACGAAAATGACTGACCGTACTGTGAAACTATGGTGGGGGGAGGGAGATGGGAGTAACAGTAGCAAATATCTGTCTGGGAACGGGGAATCACCCCATATCAACAGGGTGCCTGAATGAAACACAATTGTATACCTAACCCTTAACTGTACCCCACAACTTCATAATAAAAAATAAATTAAAAAAAAGAAAAAAGAAAAAGAAATGTATTTCTTAAATAATAAGACTTGAAAGTCAAAATTACTCTTTG
>NW_007131128.1:0-5603 GCF_000164805.1 Carlito syrichta | reverse complement strand
AACACAATTGTATACCTAACCCTTAACTGTACCCCGCAACTTCATAATAAAAAATAAATTAAAAAAAGAAAAAAGAAAAAGAAATGTATTTCTTAAATAACAAAACTTGAAAGTCAAAATTATTCTTTCATCCATTAGCTTCAGAAACATTACTCTTTTTGTACACTCCCATCAGATCTCTTAGGTGACTAAGTGCATTGTCAATGAACACTAATATTTTAAAAGAAATCTTTTTTTCTGAGTATGAGTTCTTAGAAGTGGGTTTGAAATATTCTGTAACCTATTTAAACAAGCTGTAAACAGATATGCTACCATCCTTTTTCATTCCATTTCTAGAACACAGGCAGAGTAGATTTTGCATCAGTGTTAATGGCCCAAAGATTTTTGAAACGGTAAATGAGCATCAGCTTCAACTTAAAATCACCAGCTGCATCAAAAAGACTGTCAGCCTGTCTTCTGAAGATCTGAAGCCAGGCACTGATTTTTTTCTCTCTAGGTATGAAAGTCCTACATGACATCTTCTTCTTATATAAGGCTGTTTTATCTACTTTAAAAATCTGTGATGCAGTATAGCCATCTTTATCAGGGTTCTTAGCTAGATCTGGATAACTTGCTGCAGATTTTACATCAAGATATGTTGTCTCACCTTGCATGTTTATGTTATAGAAATGGCTTCTTTCCTTAAATCTCTTTAACCTATATCTGCTAGCTTCCAAGTTTTTTCGTGCTGTTTCTTTACCTCTCTCCAACTTCAAAGGATGGAAGACAGTTAGGGCCTTTTCTAGATTTGACTTGGGCTTACATAAATGATGTGGCTGCTTTATTCTACATGGACCAATAAATCTTCCTCCATATCAGCAATAGTCTATTTGGTTTCTTACCACTTATGTGTTCTTCAGATCACACTTTAATTTCCTTCAATAATTTTTCTGTTGCATAATCAACTTACTTAACTGGCACAAGACTTTTATTTTACTTCTATCTTGACTTTTGACATGTCTTTCTCACTAAACTTTATTATTTCTAACTTTTGTTGTGTTCCAGGGAATAGGGAGGCCTAAGAAGAGACAGAAATATTGGGTAGCTGCTGGTTGCTAAAACAGTAAAAAGCACATACAACATTGATTAAGTTTGCCATCTTATTTGTGTCAAATAAGTTTGTGGTGCTCCAAAAGCATTACAATAGTAACATCAAAAATCACCAATCATAGATCATTAAAATAGATATCATTGAAATTAAGAAGTTTGAAATATTGTGAACATTAGCTAAAAGTGACACAGAGATGTGATACAAAGTGACCATGGGCTGTTATAGATGCTCAGAGCAGGGTTGCTACAAACTTTAATGTGTAAAAAAAAAAAAAAGAAGAAGAAGAAGAAGAAGAATCTATGAAGTGTAATAAAGTGAAGCACAATAAAATTAGGTCTGTCTTATTAGTTTATGTTTGGGGGCACACAGTGTATAAAGGTATCATTTTATGACATCACCAAGCAAAAAAGGTAGGGACAAAACTGTAAGTGAGCAGAGATCTGTAAGTTCATTAAAGGTAAGATGGTATAAATTCAACTTAGAGTAGTTGAACTGTAGGATATCAAATGCCATCCCCATGATAACCACTAAGATTGCTGTAGAATATATAAAAAGAAAATGGGAATTTTAAATATTTTAGTACAAAAAAATCAAATGAACACAAAAGAAGACAATTATTCAGAAAATGACAAAAAATAACTATAATGCATAGAGAAATAAGTAGCAAACAGTGAGAAATAACTCCTTAGTTATAGTAACTTTAAATGTAAATGGATTAAGTTATTCAATCAAAAGACTGACAAAATGGATAAAAATGAGAATCCAATTAAAGGGAGAATAAAGACTGGCAGACTGGATTGAAATCATAATTCAACTATGGCTTTTATGGTGATGGGTTCACAACCTTCTGACTGCACTTAACATCACCGATTGTACATTTAAAATAATATGAGTAAATTTCATGTTAGGTTAAAAAAATTGGAAAAAAGGAAAACTAATCTAATAAAAATCTTTGTTATTTCTTTTAATTTAGTAGAAAAGTTGTAAATGAAATAATGGTGACAGAGTCTGTTTCTTAGTTAACCTCAGCGAACATAGCAAAATACCATAGACAGGTGACTTAAACAACAACAAACATTTATTTATCAGGGTTCTGAAGGTCTTGTACAGGAGACTCATTTGATTTTTAATTTTTTAAAGAGATAGTGTCTCGTCATGTTGCACAGGCTGGACTTCAATTCTGGGGCTCAAGTTATCCTCTCACCTCAGCTTCATGAATAACCATGACTGCAGATGTGCACCACCATGGTTGGCATTGAGACTTACTTTAGATCCACAGACACAAATAGATTAAACATGAAAGAATCAAAAAAGGATATACCATGGAAACAGTAAGCAGAAGAGAGAAGGGATAGCTATATCAATATATATTTTTTTAAGAATTTAGATCAGGAAAAGACAGACAATAGAAAAATGAGGAAACAAAGGATGCTGTAAATTCAACACATCAAGAGAATATAAGAATTATAAACATTCAGGCACCCAGAAACAGCCCATCAAAAAAATATAACAAACACTAAAAATGGAAGAGATAGACAGTTTTGCAATAATCAGAGACTTTAACACCTCACTGCCAATAATTAATAGGGACAACCCAGACAGAATACAAGTAAGGAAATAGAGGACTTAAACCACATCAACCAACGAGGCCTATTAGACAAAATCATAGTGACAGAAAGCAGAACAGTGGCTGCCAAGGGCTGGGTGGAAAGGAAAATGAGAACTCCCATTTCACGGGTATAGAGTTCACATTTTACAAGATAAAACAGTTGTGGAGACAGATGTGATGGGTGCACAACACTATGAATACACTTAATACCACTGATTGTTCACTTAAAATAATATGAGTAAGCTGGGCTCGGTGGCTCAGCCTGTAATCCCATGCCTTTGGGAGACTGAGGTGAGTGGATTGCCTGAGCCCATGGGTTCGAGACCCACCTGGGCAGTGAGACCTCATCTCTACAATAAATCAAAAAATCAGCTGGGCATGGTAGCGTATGCCTGTAATTCCGGCTACTTGGAAGGCTGAGGTGGAAGGATCACCGGAGCCCAGCAGGTCGAGGCTGCGGTGACTGGAAGCGGCCACTGCACTCCAGTCTGGGCGACTGAGTGAGACTCCAACTCAAAAATAATAATAATAATAATATGAGTAAATTTTATGCTAAGTAAAAAAATAAATTAGAAAAAGAGAGAAAAAATACCCTAATAAAAATACCCTTGTTATTTATTTTAATTTAATAGAAGAACTGTAAATGAAATAATAGTGACAGAGTCAGTTTCTTAGTTGCCTTGAGTCAACATAACAAAATACAATAGGTGACAAACAACAAGCTTTTATTTCTCACAGTTCTGAAGGCTTGAAATTGAAGATCAAGGTGTCAGCATGATCAGTTTCTGGTAAAGGCTCTCCTGGATGTAAATGACCACTTCACTGTACCTTTACATGGTAGGGAGAAATAAAGGAAAGATAGGACTTCAACCTATGAATGTAGAGGACACGATTCAGTTCATAGTAGTCTTTCATTTATTGCATTAAACACTGAAATTTGTGTATAAAATAGAGAAGACAGTATACGGTGATGCTATGCCAGTAATAGCAATATTTAAGCACATCACAGAGCGAAAAGCATATTTAAAATTGTATTTTTCCCTTAATATTTTTAAATTGAGATGTTGAAATGTTTACAGAGCAAGGCAGGTTTTATTGTGTCAAAAGCATGAACTTTGGAATCAGTCTGCTTGGTTTTGAATTGCCCCTCATTATTTATGACCTATGTGACACTGGGAAAACCAGTTATACTATTAAAGGCTTTTGAATGCAAAATGTGATTTAAAAGAATACCTCATAGGGTTGTGAGTATTAAATAAGACAATACCACAGAAAACTTGGTTTGGCACCTAGCACAGTAATCCTTCAATCAATATCACTTATGCTTATAGGAGATGGGAAGACTTTATGTTAAACAATAGCAAGCAATATTATGGCTACTATTCCATGTCCAAAAAGAAGAAAGAAAGAACAGATGATAAGAGCAATTCAGAGACTACAAGTTGTCAAGTCTTTTGTCAGGTAATTCATGTGCATCATCTCATTTGATTCTGGACCCTTCTTCCCAGTAACTTAGGTTTGCATCCACAAAGTGAAGGTTACCTAGACGCTGCCAGCAAGTGCCACTCCACTGCCATTTGCATCCCACTGCTAACCATAACAGAACCTTGTGTTTAATTTTACTGGTCCAAGGCAGGTACTATAGTAAAATGAATCGAACCTGGAACAAAAAAACAATTCCAGGCTGTTCCCAAAAAACTAAGTAAAAAGATAAAAAAATATTTTGATTCAATATTTTACAAAGCCAAAAAACTGTAAAAAAAAGATGAACAAAAATATCTAAATGCACCCTAAAATAGTACTATCTCAAATGTACATAAGCAATGTCATCCATTTTTTTTATTAAAGGGAGAGTTCTAATATCACTGCATAAACCCATGCTGTATTGATCAATCTTTTCCATAAATCACACAGAGTAAAAAACACAAAACTTGGGAGAAACCAACATAAAAAATGAGGAGATATGAGTGGAACAGATATGCAAGTTGACTCCTAAAGAAAATAATTAAGAGACCAGAAAAAACATGATCTTTTAAAAATATTAACAACTTCAGAGTCAAGAAGCAAATGTCTTAATGGGTATGAATCAAGAACAATCAAAGATATGTATGTTTTATGTTTACTTTCTTAAAATTAAAGATACTATTGGCCAAATGAAGAATAGTAAGGTCTAAAGATTGTCATGTGGACTCCCATTTGACCCTGAAACTTAAAGCATCATCTTTCAGCTTTAATAAACTAGGTTACATTATCTCCCTAAAAAGGTAGAACCATTCTATTTGATTCTACAGTAAAGGGTAACTTAATAATTAAAATAATGCAAATGCTCTTTCAATTTGTAGAGCCAACATATAAACAAACTTGAAAGACAATTACTATAAAAGAGAATCTAACCACTACTAAAATTAAAAACATAAAAATAATGGAAGTCATTGATGCAGCAGACCGATGTGGCAAATTTTCTCACTTTATATAGCAAGGAATCAAGGTAGTAAAATTCACATAACAAAACACACTGTAAGCATATCCTTTATCATTATGAAGATAACCACCAGAAGAAAAAATATATGACTGGAAAAACTTAGGAGTAGATGGATAAACAAATGTGAACTAAGTTTCTCATCTTTCAGTAGGTACAATCCAAAGGTGGAAAACAAAAGATAAGAGTAGTAGCATATGCTTAGAGGTATGGTGATAACCACCAACAGAACAAAAGATGTTTTAAAATAGCAACTATATTACAAGTGGAGAGAGGAGGAACAAAATCAGGTGGAGAATTAGCTCTTCATGTGGCACCATTCTGCACCAATTTTTAAAAACGTATATACTAATTTTATACCATAAAAGTTACAACAAAAATGAAAATGAAACGTTCTGCATCTACAGTTGTTGACACTCTTTCTT
>NW_007131127.1:0-2616 GCF_000164805.1 Carlito syrichta | reverse complement strand
TGAAGTGGATTGCCTGAGCCCGTGGGTTCGAGACCCGCCTGGGCAGTGAGACCTCATCTCTACAATAAATCAAAAAATCAGCTGGGCATGGTAGCGTATGCTTGTAATTCCAGCTACTTGGAAGGCTGAGGCAGAAGGATCGCCGGAGCCCAGCAGGTCGAGGCTGCGGTGACTGGAAGCGGCCACTGCACTCCAGTCTGGGCGACCGAGTGAGACTCCAACTCAAAAATAATAATAATAATAATATGAGTAAATTTTATGCTAGGTAAAAAAATAAATTAGAAAAAGAGAGAAAAATACCCTAATAAAAATACCCTTGTTATTTATTTTAATTTAATAGAAGAACTGTAAATGAAATAATAGTGACAGAGTCAGTTTCTTAGTTGCCTTGAGTCAACATAACAAAATACAATAGGTGACAAACAACAAGCTTTTATTTCTCACAGTTCTGAAGGCTTGAAATTGAAGATCAAGGTGTCAGCATGGTCAGTTTCTGGTAAAGGCTCTCCTGGATTGTAAATGACCAACTTTTCACTGTACCTTTACATGGTAGGGAGAAA
This sequence comes from Carlito syrichta, assembly GCF_000164805.1. Taxonomy (NCBI): domain Eukaryota; kingdom Metazoa; phylum Chordata; class Mammalia; order Primates; family Tarsiidae; genus Carlito; species Carlito syrichta. The sequence continues at coordinate 2,056 of NW_007131127.1, read as the reverse complement.
TAAAGGAAAGGTTAGGACTTCAACCTATGAATGTAGGGGACATGATTCAGTTCATAGTAGTCTTTCATTTATTGCATTAAACACTGAAATTTGTGTATCAAATAGAGAAGACAGTATAAGGTGATGCTATGCCAGTAATAGCAATATTTAAGAACATCACAGAGTGAAAAGCATATTTAAAATTGTATTTTTCCCTTAATATTTTAAATTGAGATGTTGAAATGTTTACAGAGCAAGGCAGGTTTTATTGTGTCAAAAGCATGAACTTTGGAATCAGTCTGCTTGGTTTTGAATTGCCCCTCATTATTTATGACCTATGTGACACTGGGAAAACCAGTTATACTATTAAAGGCTTTTGAATGCAAAATGTGATTTAAAAGAATACCTCATAGGGTTGTGAGTATTAAATAAGACAATACCACAGAAAACTTGGTTTGGCACCTAGCACAGTAATCCTTCAATCAATATCACTTATGCTTATAGGAGATGGGAAGACTTTATGTTAAACAATAGCAAGCAATATTATGGCTACTATCCCATGTCCAAAAAGAAGAAAGAAAGAACAGATGATAAGAGCAATTCAGAGACTACAAGTTGTCAAGTCTTTTGTCAGGTAGTTCATGTGCATCATCTCATTTGATTCTGGACCCTTCTTCCCAGTAACTTAGGTTTGCATCCACAAAGTGAAGGTTACCTAGACGCTGCCAGCAAGTGCCACTCCACTGCCATTTGCATCCCACTGCTAACCATAACAGAACCTTGTGTTTAATTTTACTGGTCCAAGGCAGGTACTATAGTAAAATGAATCGAACCTGGAACAAAAAAACAATTCCAGGCTGTTCCCAAAAAACTAAGTAAAAAGATAAAAAAATATTTTGATTCAATATTTTACAAAGCCAAAAAACTGTAAAAAAAAGATGAACAAAAATATCTAAATGCACCCTAAAATAGTACTATCTCAAATGTACATAAGCAATGTCATCCATTTTTTTTATTAAAGGGAGAGTTCTAATATCACTGCATAAACCCATGCTGTATTGATCAATCTTTTCCATAAATCACACAGAGTAAAAAACACAAAACTTGGGAGAAACCAACATAAAAAATGAGGAGATATGAGTGGAACAGATATGCAAGTTGACTCCTAAAGAAAATAATTAAGAGACCAGAAAAAACATGATCTTTTAAAAATATTAACAACTTCAGAGTCAAGAAGCAAATGTCTTAATGGGTATGAATCAAGAACAATCAAAGATATGTATGTTTTATGTTTACTTTCTTAAAATTAAAGATACTATTGGCCAAATGAAGAATAGTAAGGTCTAAAGATTGTCATGTGGACTCCCATTTGACCCTGAAACTTAAAGCATCATCTTTCAGCTTTAATAAACTAGGTTACATTATCTCCCTAAAAAGGTAGAACCATTCTATTTGATTCTACAGTAAAGGGTAACTTAATAATTAAAATAATGCAAATGCTCTTTCAATTTGTAGAGCCAACATATAAACAAACTTGAAAGACAATTACTATAAAAGAGAATCTAACCACTACTAAAATTAAAAACATAAAAATAATGGAAGTCATTGATGCAGCAGACCGATGTGGCAAATTTTCTCACTTTATATAGCAAGGAATCAAGGTAGTAAAATTCACATAACAAAACACACTGTAAGCATATCCTTTATCATTATGAAGATAACCACCAGAAGAAAAAATATATGACTGGAAAAACTTAGGAGTAGATGGATAAACAAATGTGAACTAAGTTTCTCATCTTTCAGTAGGTACAATCCAAAGGTGGAAAACAAAAGATATGAGTAGTAGCATATGCTTAGAGGTATGGTGATAACCACCAACAGAACAAAAGATGTTTTAAAATAGCAACTATATTACTAGTGGAGAGAGGAGGAACAAAATCAGGTGGAGAATTAGCTCTTCATGTGGCACCATTCTGCACCAATTTTTAAAAACGTATATACTAATTTTATACCATAAAAGTTACAACAAAAATGAAAATGAAACGTTCTGCATCTACAGTTGTTGACACTCTTTCTT
>NW_007131126.1:0-6370 GCF_000164805.1 Carlito syrichta | reverse complement strand
TCAGGTCGAGGCTATGGTGACTGGAAGCAGCCACTGCACTCCAGTCTGGGCGACTGAGTGAGACTCCAACTCAATAATAATAATAATAATAATAATATGAGTAAATTTTATGCTAGGTAAAAAAATAAATTAGAAAAAGAGAGAAAAAATACCCTAATAAAAATACCCTTGTTATTTATTTTAATTTAATAGAAGAACTGTAAATGAAATAATAGTGACAGAGTCAGTTTCTTAGTTGCCTTGAGTCAACATAACAAAATACAATAGGTGACAAACAACAAGCTTTTATTTCTCACAGTTCTGAAGGCTTGAAATTGAAGATCAAGGTGTCAGCATGATCAGTTTCTGGTAAAGGCTTTCCTGGATTGTAAATGACCAACTTTTCACTGTGCCTTTACATGGTAGGGAGAAATAAAGGAAAGGTTAGGACTTCAACCTATGAATGTAGGGGACACGATTCAGTTCATAGTAGTCTTTCATTTATTGCATTAAACACTGAAATTTGTGTATCAAATAGAGAAGACAGTATAAGGTGATGCTATGCCAGTAATAGCAATATTTAAGCACATCACAGAGTGAAAAGCATATTTAAAATTGTATTTTTCCCTTAATATTTTTAAATTGAGATGTTGAAATGTTTACAGAGCAAGGCAGGTTTTATTGTGTCAAAAGCATGAACTTTGGAATCAGTCTGCTTGGTTTTGAATTGCCCCTCATTATTTATGACCTATGTGACACTGGGAAAACCAGTTATACTATTAAAGGCTTTTGAATGCAAAATGTGATTTAAAAGAATACCTCATAGGGTTGTGAGTATTAAATAAGACAATACCACAGAAAACTTGGTTTGGCACCTAGCACAGTAATCCTTCAATCAATATCACTTATGCTTATAGGAGATGGGAAGACTTTATGTTAAACAATAGCAAGCAATATTATGGCTACTATCCCATGTCCAAAAAGAAGAAAGAAAGAACAGATGATAAGAGCAATTCAGAGACTACAAGTTGTCAAGTCTTTTGTCAGGTAGTTCATGTGCATCATCTCATTTGATTCTGGACCCTTCTTCCCAGTAACTTAGGTTTGCATCCACAAAGTGAAGGTTACCTAGACGCTGCCAGCAAGTGCCACTCCACTGCCATTTGCATCCCACTGCTAACCATAACAGAACCTTGTGTTTAATTTTACTGGTCCAAGGCAGGTACTACAGTAAAATGAATCGAACCTGGAACAAAAAAACAATTCCAGGCTGTTCCTAAAAAACTAAGTAAAAAGATACAAAAATATTTTGATTCAATATTTTACAAAGCCAAAAAACTGTAAAAAAAAAAAGATGAACAAAAATATCTAAATGCACCCTAAAATAGTACTATCTCAAATGTACATAAGCAATGTCATCCATTTTTTTTATTAAAGGGAGAGTTCTAATATCACTGCATAAACCCATGCTGTATTGATCAATCTTTTCCATAAATCACACAGAGTAAAAAACACAAAACTAGGGAGAAACCAACATAAAAAATGAGGAGATATGAGTGGAACAGATATGCAAGTTGACTCCTAAAGAAAATAATTAAGAGACCAGAAAAAACATGATCTTTTAAAAATATTAACAACTTCAGAGTCAAGAAGCAAATGTCTTAATGGGTATGAATCAAGAACAATCAAAGCTATGTATGTTTTATGTTTACTTTCTTAAAATTAAAGATACTATTGGCCAAATGAAGAATAGTAAGGTCTAAAGATTGTCATGTGGACTCCCATTTGACCCTGAAACTTAAAGCATCATCTTTCAGCTTTATAAACTAGGTTACATTATCTCCCTAAAAATGTAGAACCATTCTATTTGATTTCTACAGTAAGGGTAACTTATAATTTAAATAATGCAAATGCTCTTTCAATTTTTAGAGCCAACATATAACAAACTTGAAAGACAATTACTATAAAAGAGAATCTAGCCACTACTAAAATTAAAAACATAAAAATAATGGAAGTCATTGATGCAGCAGACCGATGTGGCAAATTTTCTCACTTTATATAGCAAGGAATCAAGGTAGTAAAATTCACATAACAAAACACACTGTAAGCATATCCTTTATCATTATGAAGATAACCACCAGAAGAAAAAATATATGACTGGAAAACTTAGGAGTAGATGGATAAAGAAATGTGAACTAAGTTTCTCATCTTTCAGTAGGTACAATCCAAAGGTGGAAAACAAAAGATAAGAGTAGTAGCACATGCTTAGAGGTATGGTGATAACCACCAACAGAACAAAAGATGTTTTAAAATAGCAACTATATTACAAGTGGAAACAGGAGGAACAAAATAGGTGGAGAATTAGCTCTTCATGTGGCACCATTCTGCACCAATTTTTAAAAACGTATATACTAATTTTATACCATAAAAGTTAAAACAAAAATGAAAATGAAACGTTCTGCATCTACAGTTGTTGACACTCTTTCTTTCCCCAGCTGCGGTCACTGTCCTCATACTCATGGTCAGATTCAGCCAAGATAGGAAGAAATAAAAAAGCAATAGAAAGAATTACCTGCCCTGGAGTTCAGACTTTCTGGGGTCTCCTTTTTTTTGTATTCTATCTTTGCAATTACTGGTCTGCTCTTTTGGAATACTGACTTTTGGCTACTTTAATTCATCATATCTACATGCTACTTAAAGTTTTGCTAAATTTTGAGATTATTCTGTTATTTCTTGACAAGAATAATCTTGTCTCACTAGCTCTTTCGGTGATTCTTGTATTTTAACTTTAAAAAAATCTTGACAATCATCAACTACTGGCCAGCTGAGACCAATTTGACCCACCTAGGCAGAATGAAAGAGCTATAGAAGAGTGATGACATTACTATTATCAGATAAGTAAAGTGTAAGATTAAAAATTAAGGTAAAACAGTACTAAGGGAAGAAAGTAATGGTCATTACTCCATTCCTCTTGTTTTCACAGAGAAGAGACTTCCTTCTCCTAGAGAGAGCACAGCTGGAGGAATTTGAGAGTAGAGGTTTTCTCTAGCCTAATCACAATTTTGCATTAAAGTGCTGAAAGCATGAGACATTAGGCATAAATAAGTGAAGAAATTTGAAAATCTAAATTTTCTAAGGAGGCAAGTCTTAAATGACACTCACTGAGAAGGAAGAAACATATACGGGGAGTTTTCCAGAAGCATCACCATCACCACCACAAACACATATGAACACAGATATTAAATATATTTAATTAATGAGCATAATTATCAATGGGCAATTTCTGCTCATTGAGTATGGATAACAGGGTGTGAGCTCTTGACACTGGTGCTGGCTGGGCTTTCATGGACTAAATCCAGCTGCTCTCAGGTCCTTCTGTCTACAGGTACTACTAAACTATCTGTCATGCACTTTGGCTAGCAACAGCCATGTCAAATGAGATATCACCATCTGCTTAATTCTGGGACCATAATTTTTCTTGTGATAACTTGTGTAGTGCAGTTACATGCAGTTACTTTTGTGACTACTAATGTCTCAGAGAACAGAACTAATTAGAGATTTGAATTAGCTTAATTTTGAAAAGACTGAAGAAGTCATATACACTACTACAAAAGGTAGCCGAGGATACAACTAAAGTCCTAGGAACCCAGGCATCGGAGTAAGACCCAGTGACTGAGCCAGGGTATAAAAATGGGAATAAAAAAATTTGGACTTTAATTCCTACAGACTTTTCATTCGGAGGGGATTTAGTTCTGGAGAAGTTAAAGCATGAGAAGAGGCTCAAATGTTTTAAATGTGTGTATTTTAATGTTGTTGATCTGGTCTTTGTGTTCACTTCATGAATACATTCATGAATGTATACATGTATACAGGAATACAAAATGAATATATTAATTCATCTTGAAAAACACACCTGGGCATATTAGTGATAAGAAAGAGAAATGGGAATGAATTGGCAGCCTAGTGAGCTTCATGGAGTCCTGCCTCATGCTGCTAGATCTTTTGTTGGCCTAAAAGCGAAATGCTCATCAGTAGATCTGGAGGGACTTAGTACAAAAAGAAGTGGAGTTTAGGGAAGTGAGAACACAACAGTCTTGTGAGCATGCAGACTTCCCTGCTGAGATCAGCTCAACCTGTCTTACTTCCAAACTGCCTGTTAAGTAAAATGGGTTGTGACATTGTTTCCCAAGTTTCCTTCATATGTGTGTGGCCTTCATGCATACCACACATAGTAATACTGATATTTTTTCTTTACATATTCAGCATGTACTTTTGAAATATTTTGCACAATTTTTTGTGTATGATAAACAGTGTGTTAGCTATATATTTTTCTGAATAAAGATTTAAATACATACATTGTTAGGTCAGTAGGTCAGTGCCACAGGAATAAAGCAGAGAATTGCATAGAAGATAGAGAAGAAAAGGTGTATTATCTACTTTCCATAAACAGAAAGGAGCTGAATGCTCAAAGGCAAACACAGCAGTGAATGCTTGAGATGAATGCTTTTAAGGCTTATTTGGGGGGGCAGGGGGGCATCAAGTACTCACAGGAGTTGACATCATAGTAATGGGGTCTGTTTCTCATATCTCTGACAACTGGAAGGTTGGGACGAGCACATAGACAAAGGTGGGCCAGTAGCTAGATTGTTGGGTCAGTTATAGGTGGCTAATCACATAGACAAGAAGAGCTGACTGGTAGCTGAAAGACAAATTCTTGGGAGATGTTAACCTTAATGTCTTGTGACTCATCCAGGGTTACAGGAAAGTATTACTGTTTTATATGAGTTCAAGGAGACCAGAGAAACTCCATTTTGGACTCTCCTTTGATACGTAACTACTAATTTTTTTAAAAATTCATGTCAACATGCTACTTTAAACCAGCTTGCATCATGCCACTGAAACACACACTACAATATACTAAGAGAAGAAAAGCTGGCAACTGTTAGGAGGGATGCTTATCACTCTACTCTTCAGTTTTTCATTCTAAGGCTGGTGACAGAAAATGGCACCAAAGGAATATTTTGGACCCCTCTCTCTACCTTCTCTCTCACTGAATCCCAAGCAGCAAAGAAGAAATCTAAGACTCAAGTCTCAAGTACAGAGGTTTTTAATTCCACCCCTATCAGATCATCATGCAGGGTTTACTTCCACGTTAGAGTTGGACTGGAGAAGGAAACAGAAATTGTCCAGTCCATTCCACCTGTAATGATAGAGAGTGCTGAGAAGGAGAGTGAAGTTGTCTGCAGGTTCCACCTGTAATGATAGAGAGTGCTGACAAGAAGAGTGAAGTTGTCTGTTGTTCCACCTGTGATGAAATGGGTTACTTAGCTATTTAAGAAAAGCAGCAAATCCTATTCTACTTTAAGTATAAGTCTCATTCTTCTACTAAGTTTACTTGACAGCCCTGTAGTAATAATATGTACATAAAGATCAATTTTCTTCCTGGGTTCCTGTGTCTACTTAAGTTGGTTAAAATCCATAGAGCATAAGATCAAAATTATACACTAAGCACACATTCTACCACACCATTTGGTTACAAAAACAATGGAAAGTATGAAAGAATGTTGATAAAATAAAATGAATACTCCCATTGTATGGCAAAAACACCCCATGTTTATAAACATTTCAGATTATGCAAAAGTGTTTTTTTTTTTTTTAAGTCAATGTGATTCTCCAATATTGTGACTATTAGTTCTCACTTCTCCATCTGGGGTGAGAGTCACATGTTACCTTGTCTTCCTACAAATTTTCTTCTCTAAAAAGAAAAAAAATGTATCCATGTCTGGACATCCTCTGGAGATGTTCAAATCTTTCGATATATATATATATATATTTTTTTTTTAATGTTTGAGATTTTTCCCTTGCAAGAAAATGGAGTATGGGTGATCCACATTTTATTTGGATATCTTTTCAGCACAGATAAAACTCTAAGACAATTAAGATTATGATCTGATATAAGTTACTTTGGGCAAACAAGTTTTTATTTTTTTTAAATGGTGCAGATAAACAGATAAAAATAAACTTTGTACCAAAAAATATCTTTCTCTGGTATAACAGTAGATCAGAGAATAGAGGACAAAAATAGGTGATATAGTAACATAAACCCATGTATATAATCAGAGGGTCAACTCTGACATTTTCCTCTTTAGGTCTTTTGTAATAGTTTTGGTATAGGGTTACGATGTTTTTGCCAGGTTGAAACATAATTGTCAACTCTGTTGAAGACTAAGTAGCTTTCCCAATGAGATTTTTTCTTTAAATAAACACCAGTAAATATGTCTTGCTTTAAAAGTCACAATCATGAAGAATGGAAACATCTCAATAGGTCTGTTTTTAGAAAATATAACCTATACAATTTGGAATTTAGTAGACAGTTCCCATTTAGTAGTTG
>NW_007131125.1:0-3612 GCF_000164805.1 Carlito syrichta | reverse complement strand
TAGTGCAGCTACATGCAGTTACTTTTGTGACTACTAATGTCTCAGAGACAGAACTAATTAGAGATTTGAATTAGCTTAATTTTGAAAAGACTGAAGAAGTCATATACACTACTACAAAAGGTAGCCGAGGATACAACTAAAGTCCTAGGAACCCAGGCATCAGAGTAAGACACAGTGACTGAGCCAGGGTATAAAATTGGGAATAAAAAAATTTGGACTTTAATTCCTACAGGCTTTTCATTTGGAGGGGATTTAGTTCTGGAGAAGTTAAAACATGAGAAGAGGCTCAAATGTTTTAAATGTGTGATATTTTAATGTTGTTGATCTGGTCTTTGTGCTCACTTCATGAATACATTCATGAATGTATACATGTATACAGGAATACAAAATGAATATATTAATTCATCTTGAAAAACACGCCTGGGCATATTAGTGATAAGAAAGAGAAAAGGGAATGAATTGGCAGCCTAGTGAGCTTCATGGAGTCCTGCCTCATGCTGCTAGAATCTTTTGTGGGCCTAAAAGTGAAATGCTCATCAGTAGATCTGGAGGGACTTAGTGCAAAAAGAAGTGGAGTTTAGGGAAGTGAGAACACAACAGTCTTGTGAGCATGCAGACTTCCCTGCTGAGATCAGCTCACCCTGTCTTACTTCCAAACTGCCTGTTAAGTAAAATGGTTGTGACGTTGTTTCCCAAGCTTCCTTCATATGTGTGACCTTCATGCATACCACACATAGTAATGCTGATATTTTTTCTTTACATATTCAGCATGTACTTTTGAAATATTTTGCACAATTTTTGTGTATGATAAACAGTGTGTTAGCTATATATTTTTCTGAATAAAGATTTAAATACATACATTGTTAGGTCAGTAGGTCAGTGCTACAGGAATAAAGCAGAGAATTGCATAAAAGGTAGAGAAGAAAAGGTGTATTATCTACTTTCCATAAACAGAAAGGAGCTGAATGCTCAAAGGCAAGCACAGCAGTGAATGCTTGAGATGAATGCTTTTAAGGCTTATTTTTTTGGGGGGGCAGGGAGGCATCAAGTACTCACAGGAGTTGACATCATAGTAATGGGGTCTATTTCTCCTATCTCTGACAATTGGAATGTTGGGACGAGCACATAGACAAAGGTGGGCCAGTAGCTAGATTGGTGGGTCAGTTATAGGTGGTTAATCACATAGACAAGAAGAGCTGACTGGTAGCCGAAAGACAAATTCTTGGGAGATGTTAACCTTAATGTCTTCTGACTCATCCAGGGTTACAGGAAAGTATTATTGTTTTATATGAGTTCAAGGAGATCAGAGAAACGCCATTTTGGACTCTCCTTTGATACGTAACTACTAATTTTTTAAAAAAAAATTTATGTCAACATGCTACTTTAAACCAGCTTGCATCATGCCACTGAACACACACTACAATATACTAAGAGAGAAAAGCTGGCAACTGTTGGGAGGGATGCTTATACTCCACTCTTCAGTTTTTCATTCTAATGCTGGTGACAGAAAATGGCACCAAAGGAATATTTTGGGCCCGTCTCTCTACCTTCTCTCTCACTGAATCCCAAGCAGCAAAGAAGAAATCTAAGACTCAAGTCTCAAGTACAGGGGTTTTTAATTCCACCCCTCTCAGATCATCATGCAGGGTTTACTTCCACGTTAGAGTTGGACTGGAGAAGGAAACAGAAATTGTCCAGTCCATTCCACCTGTAATGATAGAGAGTGCTGAGAAGAAGAGTGAAGTTGTCTGCAGGTTCCACCTGTAATGATAGAGAGTGCTGACAAGAAGAGTGAAGTTTTCTGTTTGTTCCACCTGTGATGAAATGGGTTGCTTAGCTTATTTAAGAAAAGCAGCAAATTCTATTTCTACTTTAAATATAAGCCTCATTCTTCTACCTAAGTTTACTTGACAGCCCTGTAGTAATAATACATACATAAAGATCAACTTCTTCCTGGCTCCTGTGTCTACTTCTTAAGTTGGTTAAAATCCATAGAGCAGAAGATCAAAATTATACACTAAGCACACATTCTACCACACCATTTGGTTACAAAAACAATGGAAAGTATGAAAGAACGTTGATAAAATAAAATTAATACTCCCATTGTATGGCAAAAACACCCCATGTTTATAAACATTTCAGATTATGCAAAAGTTTTTTTTGTTTTTTGTTTTTAAAGTCAATGTGATTCTCAAATATTGTGACTATTAGTTCTCACTTCTCCATCTTGGGGGTGAGAGTCACATGTTACCTTGTCTTCCTACAAATTTTCTTCTCTAAAAAGAAAGAAAATGTATCCATGTCTGGACATCCTCTGGAGATGTTCAAATCTATCGAGATATATATATTTTTTAATGTTTGAGATTTTTCCCTTGCAAGAAAATGGAGTATGGGTGATCCACCTTTTATTTGGATATCATTTCAGCACAGATAAAATTCTAAGACAATAAAGATTATGATCTGATGTAAGTTACTTTGGGCAAACAAGTTTTTATTTTTTTAAATGGTGCAGATAAACAGATGAAAATAAACTTTGTACCAAAAAATATCTTTCTCTGGTATAATAGTAGATCAGAGAATAGAGGACAAAAATAGGTGATATAGTAACATAAACCCATGTGTGTAATTAGAGGGTCAACTCTGACATTTTCCTCTTTAGGTCTTTTGTAATAGTTTTGGTCTAGGGTTACAAAGTTTTTGCCAGGTTGAAACATAATTGTCAACTCTGTTGAAGACTTAGTAGCTTTCCCAACTCGATTTTTTCTTTAAATAAACACCAGTAAATACTTCTTGCTTTAAAGTCACAATCATGAAGAATGGAAACATCTCAATAGGTCTGTTTTTAGAAAATATAACCTATACAATTTGGAATTTAGTAGACAGTTCCCATTTAGTAGTTGCTTCAACATAATCTTGTATCATAATCACACTGATGAAAATAACTTGAAGTATAATTCCATACATTAAAAATGAATGATTTAAAAGTTAAACTAAAAATTAATTCTCCAAAGACTGCGAGTAACTGAGGTTACTTAATCAACAACTCTGATTAGTTGGAAAATTATGCTTCATAAGTATTCAAAATTCACACCTTGTTTATTCTTTAGACAATATACATAAGGTATACATAAAGTCCTCTGACTGTTGGTTCCTGTCATTCATTGATCAAAGTCATCTGACAACAAACTATCTGAGGAAAGTATAAGTACAAAGTCATTCAATAAGACATGGTCAATTTTGCAAAGCATAGTAATAAAAAACGAGTTTGTTCTGAACACTCAATTGTTGAAAGGACATAAAAGGTAAAAGGAAAAGGGTGGGTAAACACACCTTATGATGTGCTTGTTGGGGAGTCAAGATAAGCTTTCCTGGCTGAAGACAGAAGAAAGAGATCATCTAAACTTCAAAAACCTTGCACAATTTGTATGCCCATTGACACTACAATTTTACTGACATACTAAAGCATGAGAATTAATTAAAATAATTCATGTAAAGTGGCAAGCAATAGATGCTAAGTGTTTTTCCCCTGATATATTTAAGTATTTGTAGCCAGAAATCCCAATGTTAACTTCCAATAAGAAAACTGAATTTTATAGTCTTTAGAACCAAAAG
>NW_007131124.1:0-330 GCF_000164805.1 Carlito syrichta | reverse complement strand
GCAATTGTGATCTATTTCAGGGTTGGAAACCTGCAACTCTGAGACCAAAACTGTCAGATACTTGTCTTCTGTTACTGGAAAAATGTCATGGCTGCCTTCAAGATACAATAACCAACTGTAGTATGTGTAAGAGACCATATGACTTCAAACCCTGAACTATTTACTATCTATACATGTAGAGTTTGCCAATCCTTAGTCCATTGGACCACTTTCAAACATACATGTGCCCTTCCTACCACCTCCATGCTTGCAGGAAGTATTCTTGGGGCCCCATTGAAGCTTGGCTTGGTCATAAGACTTGCTTTGGTTAGTGAAATATTGGACAAAAGT
>NW_007131123.1:0-970 GCF_000164805.1 Carlito syrichta | reverse complement strand
AGAGTCCAGGCCAGGCGTAGAGGTCTTAGAATGTTAGCTTGTCTTTAACATTGTGTGGAAGCCAGTCACCAGTCTTTTCGTTGTTGTTTTAAAAGTCTTACCCCTATGCTAAGCCTCAAGGAATAGAAAGAGGGTAGGAAAAGTCCACTTGGAGCCAGACCAAAGTTTTCAATTTAGCTTCACCAATGAAGCTCATTATTGGCTCCTTCTGAACTCCAAAATGTATGTACCTTAATTGATACATACTCTGTAAGGTGTAAAAAAGATCATGACTGGCTCCTCAGAAACAAAATATATGCAGAGTCCACAAATTTGTCACTGAGAAGGCAGAAACTGCCCTTGCTCTCAGGTGTTTAGTTTTTCATTCAATTCCCTATGCAGCTAATATTCTTCCATTAAATCTTTTTTACAACCAGCTTGTGTTGTTTTTAAACTGGCAAGAGTCTAGATAATGTAGAACTGGTATTATAGAGTGGCCGGCATGGCAACAGACAGTATGGCAGAAGATTGTGTTACTCAGACTAACATTCAAATCCACAGCATTAATCTCTGGACATAACTCTTAAAGGAAAGTCAATACTACAATAAATCACAAAAATAGTAATAATAGAATCATACATATTTATGCCAAATAAGACATAAATGACTAATATTAAAGTGTTATGAAAAGTACAGAAGAATGCTGCTAATGATGAAGTTTTTTGGAAGAACCATATTTTATTATTCCCATTGGTTAGCAATTATGCACTCAATGTTTTGTGAAGCAGACAATGCTCTCTATGAAGACTCAAACATATTTCCTGAAATAAAGACTAGAGTTTTAATCTCCATATTGTTACTAAAGTCATATTTCTTTTTTCATTCTCAATCCATATTTTCAATGTTAACATTTCAAATGGTTATGTGCAGCCCAAGTCTTAATGGTGTCCACTTTATACTATGACTATTGTTTGCATTTCAAGGGTTCTGA
>NW_007131122.1:0-753 GCF_000164805.1 Carlito syrichta | reverse complement strand
TGTTATCAAAAGTACAGAAGAATGCTGCTAATGATGAAGTTTTTTGGAAGAACCATATTTTATTATTCCCATTGGTTAGCAATTATGCACTCAATGTTTTGTGAAGCAGACAATGCTCTCTATGAAGACTCAAACATATTTCCTGAAATAAAGACTAGAGTTTTAATCTCCATATTGTTACTAAAGTCATATTTCTTTTTTCATTCTCAATCCATATTTTCAATGTTAACATTTCAAATGGTTATGTGCAGCCCAAGTCTTAATGGTGTCCACTTTATACTATGACTATTGTTTGCATTTCAAGGTTCTGATAATATTCCCAATTCAAAATCCTTTTTATTTGTGCACAACTACTTTTTTCATTCAGGAAAATAATAATCTAGGTGACTTGTTGTAGCCACCCAGATCTCAGATAGCTCCACAAACTCTTTAGATATTGGATCTTCCTAACCACACTTACTAGACCCATCACCAAATATTAGCATCCATTTTCCAGTACTGAGAGGTGAAAATGCATAAGACATTACCCTTTAGTCTTAACAAGTGTACAATTCTTGGAACAAAGAGATACAATTCAATTTGCACTTTTCTGATGAGTGAGGTTGAGCACTTTTTCATGGGTCTGTTGGCTATCTGTATATCTTCTTTTGAGAAATGTCTATTGATGTCTTTTGCCCACTTTTTGATAGGGTTGTTTTTTTTTGTTTTTTGTTTTCTTTTTGGCACATTTGAGCTCCTTGTAGATCCTAGATG
>NW_007131121.1:0-1342 GCF_000164805.1 Carlito syrichta | reverse complement strand
CTAGAGTTTTAATCTCCATATTGTTACTAAAGTCATATTTCTTTTTTCATTCTCAATCCATATTTCAATGTTAACATTTCAAATGGTTATGTGCAGCCCAAGTCTTAATGGTGTCCACTTTATACTATGACTATTGTTTGCATTTCAAGGTTCTGATAATATTCCCAATTCAAAATCCTTTTTATTTGTGCACAACTACTTTTTTCATTCAGGAAAATAATAATCTAGGTGACTTGTTGTAGCCACCCAGATCTCAGATAGCTCCACAAACTCTTTAGATATTGGATCTTCCTAACCACACTTACTAGACCCATCACCAAATATTAGCATCCATTTTCCAGTACTGAGAGGTGAAAGTGCATAAGACATTACCCTTTAGTCTTAACAAGTGTACAATTCTTGGAACAAAGAGATACAATTCAATTTGCACTTTTCTGATGAGTGAGGTTGAGCACTTTTTCATGGGTCTGTTGGCTATCTGTATATCTTCTTTTGAGAAATGTCTATTGATGTCTTTTGCCCACTTTTTGATAGGGTTGTTTTTTTTTTGTTTTTTGTTTTCTTTTTGGCACATTTGAGCTCCTTGTAGATCCTAGATGTTAGGCCTTTGTCAGATATACAGTTGGCAAATATATTTTACCATTCTGTGGGCTGTCTCCCTGCTCTCTTGATGGTTTCTTTTGCTTGCAGAAGCTTGTTAGTTAGATGAGGTACCACTTGTCTATCTTATTTCTTAAGGTATTGGCTTTTAGGGTTCTGAATAGAAATTGGTTGCCAGTTCCAATTTCCATAAGGGTGTCTCCTGTGTTTTCTAAGATTCTTATACTTTGAGGTTTTACTTTTAGGTCTGTGATTCATTTAGAGTTAATTCAAAATCCTTTTTATTTGTGCATAACTACTTTTTCCATTCAGGAAAATAATCATCTAGGTGACTTGTTGTAGCCAACCAGATCTGGTGATAGCTAGCAGGTCCAGTGTGGCGATTTCTGAAAAAGCTAGAAACTGACCTTCCATATGATGACACAATTCCCCTATTGGGAATATACCTGGAGGAACTCAAATCATTTTACAAAAAAGTTACCTGCACATGTATATTTATTGCAGCTCTATTCACAATAGCAAAAACATAGAACCAACCATGTTGCCCATCGAAGCTGGACTGGATTTTAAAAAGTGGTACATATACACAATGGAATATTATGCAGCCATAAAGAAAGACAAACATATGGACTTTGCAGCAACTTGGATGGGTTCTGCATCACAGAATTTTTTTTCCTAAAAAGTCGTATACTTTATTATCAAAAATTTAAGACCAGAAAAGCAATATTTTTTCACATCCAAA
>NW_007131120.1:0-898 GCF_000164805.1 Carlito syrichta | reverse complement strand
CCTTTGTCAGATATACAGTTGGCAAATATATTTTACCATTCTGTGGGCTGTCTCCCTGCTCTCTTGATGGTTTCTTTTGCTTGCAGAAGCTTGTTAGTTAGATGAGGTACCACTTGTCTATCTTATTTCTTAAGGTATTGGCTTTTAGGGTTCTGAATAGAAATTGGTTGCCAGTTCCAATTTCCATAAGGGTGTCTCCTGTGTTTTCTAAGATTCTTATACTTTGAGGTTTTACTTTTAGGTCTGTGATTCATTTAGAGTTAATTCAAAATCCTTTTTATTTGTGCATAACTACTTTTTCCATTCAGGAAAATAATCATCTAGGTGACTTGTTGTAGCCAACCAGATCTGGTGATAGCTAGCAGGTCCAGTGTGGCGATTTCTGAAAAAGCTAGAAACTGACCTTCCATATGATGACACAATTCCCCTATTGGGAATATACCTGGAGGAACTCAAATCATTTTACAAAAAAGTTACCTGCACATGTATATTTATTGCAGCTCTATTCACAATAGCAAAAACATAGAACCAACCATGTTGCCCATCGAAGCTGGACTGGATTTTAAAAAGTGGTACATATACACAATGGAATATTATGCAGCCATAAAGAAAGACAAACATATGGACTTTGCAGCAACTTGGATGGGTTCTGCATCACAGAATTTTTTTTCCTAAAAAGTCGTATACTTTATTATCAAAAATTTAAGACCAGAAAAGCAATATTTTTTCACATCCAAATGTAAATTATTGCAATATACTGTATCAGTAGAACAAATTTCAAAAACAACCAAATTATCTCAAAAGTTTAAAAAAGTTTAAGAAGTTCAACAGTATTTGAAAATGAAGCACTCAAAATAAATATCAGAAAAATATCTCACCTTTAAAGCATTTATGAAAA
>NW_007131119.1:0-896 GCF_000164805.1 Carlito syrichta | reverse complement strand
CAAATCCTGCCATATGAAGCTGGTAACAAACTGCAAAAATTAATAAAGACTTATTTTTAAGTGATCCATTAATCACCAACCAACTTTATAAAAACTAAACTTATCTATATGTTGGAAATGCATTTTAATTCATCCATACATCCAACACATTTTTAAACAAAGAAAAATTGTATTTGCTGGCTGAAAATAAAAAAAAAACACTACCTATTAAATTCATGTACTAGTGCATAAAAAGTACCTACAAAATTCTTACCTAAATGTTTCCTTGCAAAAGAAGTAGAAATCCATAATGCAGAGATTCTCTCTAAGAATGAGCCACTGATCTATCACAGAAACAAAGAACACAGTACCATATGTTCTCACTTATAAGCGGTTCTTGAATAATTAAAATACTCTAAGAAAGGGATCAGCAGAAGCAGGAAATTGCCAGGGGAGGGGGAGTGCAGGATTGACAGTTGAGAGAAACTGCCAGGGGAGGGAGAGGCACACCTCATCAACAAGAATACCTGCATAATAAACATTTGGATACCTAACCCCGAATTGTACCCCACATCTTTAAAATAGTGAGAAAAAAAGAAGCCACTGATACCAAGCATGGTGACTTGTGCCAGTAGTCAAATCTACTTGGGAGGGCTGAATTGGGAGGTTCACTTGAGTCCAGGAGTTGGAGCCTATAGTGAACCACGATTGTGCCACAGCACTCCAGCATGGAAAACAGAGCAAGACCCCATCTCTAAAATAGATAAGATGGATCTACTGATAAAACAATGTACGTATAGCTCCTGTAACATTTCATTCATACTGTGAATTTTATTATAAAATAAACTGTTCCATGTTTTCCATGCTACTTACACTTATCAAATTTTCTTTTGCAAACAACTCTTTACAACAATTTT
>NW_007131118.1:0-779 GCF_000164805.1 Carlito syrichta | reverse complement strand
TCGCCAGGGGAGGGAGAGGCACACCTCATCAACAAGAATACCTGCATCATAAACATTTGGATACCTAACCCCGAATTGTACCCCACATCTTTAAAATAGTGAGAAAAAAAGAAGCCACTGATACCAAGCATGGTGACTTGTGCCAGTAGTCAAATCTACTTGGGAGGGCTGAATTGGGAGGTTCACTTGAGTCCAGGAGTTGGAGCCTATAGTGAACCACGATTGTGCCACAGCACTCCAGCATGGAAAACAGAGCAAGACCCCATCTCTAAAATAGATAAGATGGATCTACTGATAAAACAATGTACGTATAGCTCCTGTAACATTTCATTCATACTGTGAATTTTATTATAAAATAAACTGTTCCATGTTTTCCATGCTACTTACACTTATCAAATTTCTTTGCAAAACAACTCTTTACAACAATTTTACATTAATTAATTCAGAACTTTCTGTATTTTCCAAACTACTAGAATTTCAACTAAGTCTGTATTCTTATATTTTTGAGGTTCATATCCAGTGTATCTTTGAATAGATATAACAGAAATGAAGGCATTCCCACATATTGTACATTCATAGTTTTTCTCCAGAATGAGCTATATTATGCCATCAAACACAACTGGAACTACTATTGGCCTTTCCATATTTTTTTAGATTCACAAAGCTTTTCTTCAGTATGGGTACTTTCAAGTTTTCAAAAAGAACTGAAAAAAATTGAAAGGCTTTACCACATTGCTTACAGCCATAGGGTTTCTTCAGTTTGGTTTTTTTTTTTCATT
>NW_007131117.1:0-862 GCF_000164805.1 Carlito syrichta | reverse complement strand
GTCTTTTTATGTTTTTGAGGAAAGTGGCAATATAACAGTTAATTTTTTGCCTATTTTATACACACACACAGTTTTTGACCAGTGTGGACCATTTAATTCTTTGAAGGGAAGTGACACAATTGACATTCACCATATTTATAAGATTTTTCTCTAATGAGTACATTCCTGTTTTCTAATATAGCCTTAAGAAGTGAAGGTTTCTCCACATTTTTTTACATTCACAGGGTCTCTCTTCAGTATGATTTTTTTCATGGTCAAGAAGAGATGTGGAACACATGAAAACTTTACCACATTCCTTATACTCATAGGTTTTCTCTCCAGTATGAGTTCTTTCATACATATGGCAGTGAGTGAATCAACTGAAGAATTTACCATTCTTTACATTGATAAGGTTTCCTGCCAATGAGAGTTTGCTCATACCTATGAAGAGAACATGAAACATTGAATGCTTTATCACATTTCCTACACACAGCATTCTTCACCACTATTACTTTCCACATCCTTGAAGAAAATTGAGACTACTGAATGCCTTCCCTTATTCCTGACATTCATAGGGGGTTCTGTTTAGTATGAGTCTCTTTGAGCCTATGAAGATGACTGGACAGAATAAAAGCTTTACCACACTCCTTACATTCATAGGGTTTCTCTCCAGTATGACTTCTCATATGGTTACAAACAGATGTAGAACCTCTGAAGACTTTACCACATTCTTTACATTTATACAGTTTCTCTCCAGTATGAGTTCTTTCATGATCATTAAGGGAGCTGGGAAAACTAAAGACATTACCATGTTCCTCACATTTATAAGTTTTTCTCCAGTGTGAATTACTTAGTGTTAAGAAAAAAAACCCTGAAGCCTTTA
>NW_007131116.1:0-1818 GCF_000164805.1 Carlito syrichta | reverse complement strand
TACTTTCCACATCCTTGAAGAAAATTGAGACTACTGAATGCCTTCCTTATTCCTGACATCATAGGGGTCTGTTAGTATGAATCTCTTTGAGCCTATGAAGATGACTGGACAGAATAAAAGCTTTACCACACTCCTTACATTCATAGGGTTTCTCTCCAGTATGACTTCTCATATGGTTACAAACAGATGTAGAACCTCTGAAGACTTTACCACATTCTTTACATTTATACAGTTTCTCTCCAGTATGAGTTCTTTCATGATCATTAAGGGAGCTGGGAAAACTAAAGACATTACCATGTTCCTCACATTTATAAGTTTTTTCTCCAGTGTGAATTACTTAGTGTTAAGAAAAAAAACCCTGAAGCCTTTAGCACGTTTACAATTACAGGGTTTCTCTCCAGTGTAACTTCTCTTGATGACTTACAAATTGTAAAGTCTTTCCCACATACTGCACAACTATAAAGTTCATTTCCAGTATACATTAGTGTTTCTAATATGTGTGAGAAAAAGGGTTTTCTGATATCACTTATATTTACCTGGCTTTGCTCCACTTTCCTCATGCTTCTATCACTTGCTTCCAGAGTGAAATATAAGGAGTATGTGATGGGATGAATGACATATGGAGATTTTTCCGCACATACTGAATTCACAGGTTGTACTCCAGTATAAATGTGTTATTCAGATTAAGATTTGGAGATTGATTGAAGGTTTCTCCACAATGACTACCTTCTTTAATCTCACATAGCCTATCATATGACTTTTGTTTTTAAAATATCATGACATGCTAGCATTGCTTTCAGCAATATTACTTCGTATCGTGAGTGCAAATTAACTTTGATTTCTCTAAGGATATTTGCACTGATCTTTAATATCCTGGTTTTCCCATTTGCTTCCTATAGAAGCTAGGTTCCTGAAGGTTGCTTGATTCACATATCTATAAAGATTCTTCTAGGGAGAATCCAGGAAAGCCCACTGTTTGTAGTTGAAGTTCACAGTAACATCCTCAAAGGCAACTGAGACCATTTCCCAACTTCTGAGGTCCTCCCTCCATAACTCCAGGACTAGGAGGTCACAGGGTGATATAAGCTACAGCAGAGTTACCTGGGCTTACTGGAAAGTAGGAGACACAGCAGTGAAGACAGGACCCAAGTTTGATGTGTGAGTGCCAGAGACAAATCACATGAAATTATGTTTAGAAACAGCTATAGCTTCATAGGTTTAAATTACAAAAATTAAAACCAGGTAACTGGAAATATATTAAATATGCAAACTTTATAATGAAATAAATAACAAGAAGACCAAATAGAGTAAGTTTTAATTGTTTATGGATTATTAGTTACTTGCAGAATCTAAACAAAGATTCTGAATAGTCAGACTTCTTTTGCTGTACTTTATATTAAAATATCTCCCTACCTACACTAAATCAAGCTACTTGACCCAAATGTCTGATTTAGGAAAGAATTGAGCTATCTAGCAAACTTTTCCCACCTACAGCTACCACCTTCAAAGGAATTAACATTACAATGCTGACAAAAATCTGCCAGTTGCTTTTGAACAATGTTCAATAAGCTCACTATATTGACTCTATTGAAACTCAAACAGGTACCAAAATTGGAGTAATTACACACAGCTCAGTACAGTATAATGTTAGTCTTCCTCATCTAAAAGCTAACCAATGAAAGAAAACATATCAAGTATTCAAGACTTGATTTCACGAAAACCACATTTAAAAATTACTACTACATTATTTTCCTCATGTCATCTCCTCTCATTGACAGGAATTTTGTAGACATCATGCTGTTTAGGGTCATAGTAGTA
>NW_007131115.1:0-1004 GCF_000164805.1 Carlito syrichta | reverse complement strand
AAAAAAAAAAAAAAAAGGTATCGTCTTTTCTATGAAAAATTCAAGATTTTTTTTCAAAGAGAAAATTATCAAAAATATTTGCAACATGTATATAATGCATGAAAAAATATGAATATAAGCCACAGGAAAGTTAACAAATTGGTTCTGTCACTGCTGTATTCCAGTGTCCTGAACAGTTTCTGGCATCTAATGGGTACCCAGTAAATCATGATGAATACAGAAGACTGAAAAGGAAAACACAATTATATGTACTCTTAACTATATTTAGCTATGTCTTAATTGTATGTATAAACAGTCAATTTTACAGAGAAGCCTTAATAAGACAGTTTCTAAACTGAATACTTGTATAACCAACCTGTAACAAATAAGGTATTTTATTTGGTCCTCTGTATTGCAAAGCAGCTCTGTTCTCAAAAAACACTTCCTATGGTCAGGAAAGTCTAACTACTGGTATTGTGGACAACCTTCCTCATACAAGAAATCTTCCCCATTGATAACTAACTTCTGTTTTCAAATTCTCAGTATTTATACCAGGTATAGTATGAGTTGCTGAGGACAGAGTACTGAACATGTGATACTTCAACCCCAATTCAAGGTAAGAGCATAGAAGATGGGCATTAATCTAATCAGCATATCAATAAATGTGAAATTATCCTTGTAATGACAGCTATAAAAAGAGATAAATGGTGCAATGAGCACATAAAAGAGAAAAAATTGATCCACTCAGAAAGGTCAGAGAAGGTGTGAGTTTAACTCTAGGGACCAACAGTGTTAAACATGCAAAGGGAGAGGGAAGAAGTTATAGGCTCCAAATACTCAAAGGAGGAAAGTATATGACCAAAGCATTAAAAACAGGCCAGTACAACTGCAATGAAAAAACAAAAAGGAAGAAACAAAGTAATTCTTGCAAGAAAAATGGGAGCTAGGTCATGCAAAGCAAAGCAGGTCAAATTAAAGAAATTACACCTAAGATCAGAGAAATATTGTATTTGAAGCAGAGTGTG
>NW_007131114.1:0-829 GCF_000164805.1 Carlito syrichta | reverse complement strand
TAATTGTATGTATAAACAGTCAATTTTACAGAGAAGCCTTAATAAGACAGTTTCTAAACTGAATACTTGTATAACCAACCTGTAACAAATAAGGTATTTTATTTGGTCCTCTGTATTGCAAAGCAGCTCTGTTCTCAAAAAACACTTCCTATGGTCAGGAAAGTCTAACTACTGGTATTGTGGACAACCTTCCTCATACAAGAAATCTTCCCCCATTGATAACTAACTTCTGTTTTCAAATTCTCAGTATTTATACCAGGTATAGTATGAGTTGCTGAGGACAGAGTACTGAACATGTGATACTTCAACCTCAATTCAAGGTAAGAGCATAGAAGATGGGCATTAATCTAATCAGCATATCAATAAATGTGAAATTATCCTTGTAATGACAGCTATAAAAAGAGATAAATGGTGCAATGAGCACATAAAAGAGAAAAAATTGATCCACTCAGAAAGGTCAGAGAAGGTGTGAGTTTAACTCTAGGGACCAACAGTGTTAAACATGCAAAGGGAGAGGGAAGAAGTTATAGGCTCCAAATACTCAAAGGAGGAAAGTATATGACCAAAGCATTAAAAACAGGCCAGTACAACTGCAATGAAGAAACAAAAAGGAAGAAACAAAGTAATTCTTGCAAGAAAAATGGGAGCTAGGTCATGCAAAGCAAAGCAGGTCAAATTAAAGAAATTACACCTTAAGATCAGAGAAATATTGTATTTGAAGCAGAGTGTGGTGTAATTACACTTGTATTCTGAAACTATCATTTTGGCTATTACATGGAAAGAGTACTTGAGAGGGTAAATAGAGGCTCTAAACACTACTTAGTCAACT
>NW_007131113.1:0-1054 GCF_000164805.1 Carlito syrichta | reverse complement strand
AATTCTCAGTATTTATACCAGGTATAGTATGAGTTGCTGAGGACAGAGTACTGAACATGTGATACTTCAACCCCAATTCAAGGTAAGAGCATAGAAGATGGGCATTAATCTAATCAGCATATCAATAAATGTGAAATTATCCTTGTAATGACAGCTATAAAAAGAGATAAATGGTGCAATGAGCACATAAAAGAGAAAAAATTGATCCACTCAGAAAGGTCAGAGAAGGTGTGAGTTTAACTCTAGGGACCAACAGTGTTAAACATGCAAAGGGAGAGGGAAGAAGTTATAGGCTCCAAATACTCAAAGGAGGAAAGTATATGACCAAAGCATTAAAAACAGGCCAGTACAACTGCAATGAAGAAACAAAAAGGAAGAAACAAAGTAATTCTTGCAAGAAAAATGGGAGCTAGGTCATGCAAAGCAAAGCAGGTCAAATTAAAGAAATTACACCTTAAGATCAGAGAAATATTGTATTTGAAGCAGAGTGTGGTGTAATTACACTTTTATTCTGAAACTATCATTTTGGCTGTTACGTGGAAAGAGTACTTGAGAGGGTAAATAGAGGCTCTAAACACTACTTAGTCAACTACTAGTTTAAGCAGGAGTTAACAAAAGTTTGTAAAATGGTAAACTTAGAGAAATGGAGCAGTAGACAGAGTCAAGAGACTTCAAGTTTAAATTGTTAAAATTTACTGTATTAGCTCAGGAAGGAGTCAGGGACAGATCACAAGTTTCTGACTTTTACTTCTGGTTTGATGAATCAGTTTTTTGATGGGAAAATGAACTAAAACTGAACCAAAAGATCTTTGAAGATGATCCTAAATTTAGTTTATATTATCTAGGAATATGAAGTATCTCTGGGATAGTCACAGAAAGATACAGCTGCTGGATATAAGCATCTGGAGTAAAGAGAGAATCGAGTCTAATAGAATTTCATAAAACAACAACACAAAGGTTGCTAGAGAAGCTATGCATATGATCACCTATAAAGAAATTTCAAAGAAGTGTTCAGGTTGAACCTTGAATTAATCATGAACATTGAAATTGCACT
>NW_007131112.1:11370-13642 GCF_000164805.1 Carlito syrichta | reverse complement strand
CAAGAAGGGCTGACTGGTAGCTGAAAGACAAATCTGGGAGATGTTATCTTAATGTCTTGTGACTCATCCAGGGTTCCAGGAAAGGATTATTGTTTTATATGAGTTCAAGGAGACCAGAGAAACTCCATTTTGAACTCTCCTTTGATATGTAACTACTAATTTTTTTTTAAATTCATGTCAACATACTACTTTAAACCAACTTGCATCATGCCAGTGAAACACACACTACAATATACTAAGAGAAGAAAAGCTGGTAGTTGTTGGGAGGGATGCTTATTACTCCACTCTTCAGTTTTTCATTCTAATGCTGGTGACAGAAAATGGCACCAAAGGAATATTTTGGGCCCCTCTCTCTACCTTCTCTATCACTGAATCCCAAACAGCAAAGAAGAAATCTGAGACTCAAGTCTCAAGTACAGGGGTTTTTACTTCCACCCATCAGTTCATCATGCAGGGTTTACTCCCACGTTAGAGTTGGGCTGGAGAAGGAAACAGAAGTTGTCCAGTCCATTCCACCTGTAATGATAGAGCATGCTGAGAAGAAGACTGAAGCTGTCTGTTGGTTCCACCTGTGATGAAATGGGTTGCTTAGCTTACTTAAGAAAAGTAGCAAATCCTATTTCTACTTTAAGTATAGGCCTCATTCTTCTACCTAAGTTTACTTGACAGCCCTGTAGTAATAATATATACATAAAGATCAATTTTTTCCTGGTTCCTGTGTCTACTTCTTAAGTTGGTTAAAATCCATAGAACAGAAGATTAAAATTATATATTAAGCACACATTCTAACACACCATTTGGTTACAAAAACAATGGAAAGAATGAAAGAATATTGATGAAATAAAATGAATACTCCCATTGTATGGCAAAAACACCCCATATTTATAAACATTTCAGATTATGCAAAAGTGTTTTGTTTTGTTTTGTTTTGTTTTTTGTCAATGTGATTCTCAAATATTGTGACTATTAGTTCTCACTTCTCCATCTTGGGGTGAGAGTCACATGTTACCTTATCTTCCTAAAAATTTTCTTCTCTAAAAAGAAAAAAAACATGTATCCATGTCTGGACATCCTCTGGAGATGTTCAAATCTATCTATATAGTTTTTAAAAAAATGTTGGAGATTTTTCCCTTCAAGAAAATGGAGAATGGGTGGTCAGCTTTTATTTGGATATCTTTTCAGCACAGATAAAATTCTAAGACAATAAAGATTATGATCTGATGTAAGTTACTTTGGGCAACAAGCTTTTATTTTTTTAAATGGTGCAGATAAACAGATGAAAATAAACTTTGTACCAAATAATATGTTTCTTTGGTATAAAAGTAGATGAGAGAATAGAGGATAAAAATAGGTGATGTAGTAACATAAACCTATGTGTGTAATTAGAGGGTCAACTCTGATATTTTTCTCTCTAGGCCTTTTGTGATAGTTTTGGTCTAGGGTTACAATGTTTTTGCCAGGTTGAAACATAATTGTCAACTCTGATGAAGACTAAGTAGCTTTCCCAACTATATTTTTTCTTTAAATAAACACCAGTAGATATTTCTTGCTTTAAAAGTCACAATCATGATGAATAGAAAGATCTCAATAGGTCTGTTTTTAGAAAATATAACCTATAAAATTTGGAATTTAGTAGACAGTTCCCATTTAGTATTGCTCCAACATAATCTTGTATCATAATCACACTGATGAAAATAACTTGAAGTATAATTCCATATATTAAAAATGAATAAATTATTTAAAAGTTAAACTAAAAATTAATTCTCCAAAGACTGTGAGTAAATGAGGTTACTTAATCAACAATTCTCATTAGTTGGAAAATTATGCTTCACAAGTATTCAAAATTCACACCTTATTTATTCTTTAGACAATATACATAAGGTATACATAAAGTCCTCTGACTGTTGGTTCCTATCATTCATTGATCAAAGCCATCTGACTTTGTATAAGTACAAAGTCATTCAATAAGACATGGTCAATTTTGCAAAGCATAGTAATAAACTAGTTCGTTCTGAACACTCAAATGTTAAAAGGGCATAAAAGGTAAGAGGAAAAGGGTGGGTAAACACACCTTATGATGTGCTTGTTGGGGAGTCAAGATAAGCTTCCCTGGCTGAAGACAGAAGAAAGAGATCATCTAAACTTCAAAAACCTTGCACAATTTGTATGCCCATTTGTATGCCCACTACAATTATACTGATGTACTAATAAAGCATGAGAATTAATTAAAATAATTCATGTAAAGTGGCCACCAAATAATAGATGCTAAGTG
>NW_007131112.1:0-11199 GCF_000164805.1 Carlito syrichta | reverse complement strand
AAGCTGAAGAAAAATGTCTTTGCGGATACCTACCTTATTCTGCTAATAATTTTTCAGTCTATGTTCTAAAATATAGAGAGGTTAACAAACTTAAGAAACATTCATATATTCTAATAGTAAACATTTTTACTATACATGTGTACACAGTAAAAATGATTAAAAATAGAAGTATGCATTTTATGCTATTTAGATACTTTTTATGTATTATATGTCAAAAAAACCTCCCTTACCAAGCTTTCAGATCAAAATCATGAATTGTGAGTTCCTAGGAAGTACCTCAAAGAAACAGTCAGTTGTGTTTCAGATAATATGGAATTAAGATAAAATCAGGACAGACATCCACTTTTATATACTATGGATGGAGGCAACAAATGATGTCTTACAAGTGAGTTTTAAACACTGCAAAATCAAATACCCTGAGCTAAGGAGGGTTTGTGCCTGAAAGAGCAATTGTGATCTATTTCAGCGTTGCAAACCTGCAACTTTCAGACCAAAACTGTCAGATTCTTGTCTTGTTACTGGAAAAAGTCATGGCTGCCTTCAAGATACAACAACCAACTGTAGTACATGTAAGAGACCATATGACTTAAAACCCTGAACTATTTACTATCTATACATGTAGAGTTTGCCAATCTTTAGTCCATTGGACCACTTTCAAACATACATGTGCCCTTCCTACCACCTCCATGCTTGCAGGAAGTATTCTTGGGGCCCCATTGAAGCTTGGCTTGGTCATAAGACTTGCTTTGGTTAGTGAAATATTGGACAAAAGTCAGTATGAAAGTTCTGAAAGTAAGCCTTCAATGTCTTGGATTGTCTCCCCCACTCCAATAGTAGAATAAGATATGTGGAACAGAACCACACCAGCGGACCTGCAGATTACCATGGTGGGGGGAACGTATTGTTCATTTCTATGATTGTTTACTATGCAGCAATGTCAACTAATAGAGGAGACTGTTATATCTCTGTATTCCCATGGAGTTGGACTTCTCTGATTGATGACACTGAGAGAAGGACTCAAAGGTCAGGTACAGTTCAGTCCCTTCTTGTCCTCATTTCAGATCTTGATGAGCTGAACTGGAACCTATTTTCATTTCTCTACCTATGGTAAGCAAAAACTGAGTAAGAGTCCAGGCCAGGCGTAGAGGTCTTAGAATGTTAGCTTGTCTTTAACATCGTGTGGAAGCCAGTCACCAGTCTTTTAGTTGTTGTTTAAAAGTCTACCCCTATGCTAAGCTCAAGGAATAGAAAGAGGGTAGGAAAAGTCCACTTGGAGCCAGACCAAAGTTTTCAATTAGCTTCACCAATGAAACTCATTATTGGCTCCTTCTGAACTCCAAAATGTACCTTAATTGATACATGTTCTGTAAGGTGTAAAAAATATCATGACTGGCTCCTCAGAAACATTGTAAGAGCAAATAGTAACATGCAAATGATTTAAAAATCTAAGAATTTAGACCTGTTAACAATTTAGCTGAGTTGAAATGACCAAAATATCCACACAATTGTAAAAAATATGATTTCACAGAATTCTTAGTATCACATCTCATATTTTTTAAGTGTTTCATCATAACTTTTCTTGAAATTGTCAAGCTGAGTAACACCAGTAGCCCAGTTATTCCATAAATATATGCAGAGTTCACAAATTTGTCACTGAGAATGCAGAAACTGCCCTTGCTCTCAGGTGTTTAGTTTTTCATCCAATTCCCTATGTAGCTAATGCTCTTCCATTAAATCTTTCTACAGCCAGCTTGTGTTGTTTTTAAACTGGCAAGAGTCTAGATAATGCAGAACTGGTATTATAGAGTGGCCTGCATGGCAACAGACAGTATGGCAGAAGATTGTGTTACTCAGACTAACATTCAAATCCACAGCATTAATCTCTGGACATAACTCTTAAAGGAAAGTCAATACTACAATAAATCACAAAAATAGTAATAATAGAACCATACATATTTATGCCAAATAAGACATAAATGACTAATATTAAAGTGTTATCAAAAGTACAGAAGAATGCTGCTAATGGTGAAGTTTTTTGGAAGAACCATATTTTATTATTCCCATTGGTTAGCAATTATGCACTCAATGTTTTGTGAAGCAGACAATGCTCTCTATGAAGACTCAAACATATTTCCTGAAATAAAGACTAGAGTTTTAATCTCCATATTGTTACTAAAGTCATATTTCTTTTTTCGTTCTCAATCCATATTTTCAATGTTAACATTTCAAATGGTTATGTGCAGCCCAAGTCTTAATGGTGTCCACTTTATACTATGACTATTGTTTGCATTCCAAGGTTCTGATAATATTCCCAATTCAAAATCCTTTTTATTTGTGCATAACTACTTTTTTCATTCAGGAAAATAATCATCTAGGTGACTTGTTGTAGCCACCCAGATCTCAGATAGCTCCACAAACTCTTTAGATATTGGATCTTCCTAACCACACTTACTAGACCCATCACCAAATATTAGCATCCATTTTCCAGTACTGAGAGATGAAAGTGCATAAGACATTACCCTTTAGTCTTAACAAGTGTACAATTCTTGGAACAAAGAGATACAATTCAATTTGCACTTTTCTGATAATGAGTGAGGTTGAGCACTTTTTCATGGGTCTGTTGGCTATCTGTATATCTTCTTTTGAGAAATGTCTATTGATGTCTTTTGCCCACTTTTTGATAGGGTTGTTTTTTTGTTTTTTGTTTTCTTTTTGGCACATTTGAGCTCCTTGTAGATCCTAGATGTTAGGCCTTTGTCAGATATACAGTTGGCAAATATATTTTACCATTCTGTGGGCTGTCTCCCTGCTCTCTTGATAGTTTCTTTTGCTTGCAGAAGCTTGTTAGTTAGATGAGGTACCACTTGTCTATCTTATTTCTTAAGGTATTGGCTTTTAGGGTTCTGAATAGAAATTGGTTGCCAGTTCCAATTTCCATAAGGGTGTCTCCTGTGTTTTCTAAGATTCTTATACTTTGAGGTTTTACTTTTAGGTCTGTGATTCATTTAGAGTTAATTCAAAATCCTTTTTATTTGTGCATAACTACTTTTTCCATTCAGGAAAATAATCATCTAGGTGACTTGTTGTAGCCAACCAGATCTGGTGATAGCTAGCAGGTCCAGTGTGGCGATTTCTGAAAAAGCTAGAAACTGACCTTCCATATGATGACACAATTCCCCTATTGGGAATATACCTGGAGGAACTCAAATCATTTTACAAAAAAGTTACCTGCACATGTATATTTATTGCAGCTCTATTCACAATAGCAAAAACATAGAACCAACCATGTTGCCCATCGAAGCTGGACTGGATTTTAAAAAGTGGTACATATACAAAATGGAATATTATGCAGCCATAAAGAAAGACAAACATATGGACTTTGCAGCAACTTGGATGGGTTCTGCATCACAGAATTTTTTTTCCTAAAAAGTCGTATACTTTATTATCAAAAATTTAAGACCAGAAAAGCAATATTTTTTTCACATCCAAATGTAAATTATTGCAATATACTGTATCAGTAGAACAAATTTCAAAAACAACCAAATTATCTCAAAAGTTTAAAAAAGTTTAAGAAGTTCAACAGTATTTGAAAATGAAGCACTCAAAAATAAATATCAGAAAAATATCTCAACCTTTAAAGCATTTATGAAAAACCCATAGACAACATCATACTTGGTGAGAATGAAAGCTTTCTCATGTAAGATACAACATATTGTCATTTCATGGTCCTTACTTCATAATTTTTTTTTGAGTTGGAGTCTCACTGTCACCCAGACTGCAGCCTCGACTTGCTGGGCTCCAGCAATCCTTCCACCTCAGCATTCCAAGTAGCCAGAACTACAGGTGCGCACTACCTTGCCCGGTTAATTTTGCTGATTTATTGCAGAGATGAGATCTCACCAAGTTGCCCAGGTGGGTCTCGAACTCATGGGCTCAGGCAATTTACTCACCTCTGCCTCCCAAAGTTTGGGATTACAGGCTGAGGCACAGAGTCCACCCATACTCCATAATTTAAATTAAGCTGTGCAAATAGCCACAAATTAAAAAAAGAATATAGAGCAAGAAATACAAATAATTATTCACATGAGTATACTTTTAACATACTTACAAATTGACCCAAATTTATTATCAGAAAATAAAATGAAATAAACTATTTCTGCACCAAAAAAGTAGTTTTTGCCATATAAATAAAAGGTGGTATACACACACACACACACACACACACACACAATGAGTAAAGACATCCAAATCCTGCCATATGAAGCTGGTAACAAACTGCAAAAATTAATAAAGACTTATTTTTAAGTGATCCATTAATCACCAACCAACTTTATAAAAACTAAACTTATCTATATGTTGGAAATGCATTTTAATTCATCCATACATCCAACACATTTTTAAACAAAGAAAAATTGTATTTGCTGGCTGAAAATAAAAAAAAAAACACTACCTATTAAATTCATGTACTAGTGCATAAAAAGTACCTACAAAATTCTTACCTAAATGTTTCCTTGCAAAAGAAGTAGAAATCCATAATGCAGAGATTCTCTCTAAGAATGAGCCACTGATCTATCACAGAAACAAAGAACACAGTACCATATGTTCTCACTTATAAGCGGTCCTTGAAAATTAAAATACTATAAGAAAGGGATCAGCAGAAGCAGGAAATTGCCAGGGGAGGGGGAGTGCAGGATTGACAGTTGAGAGAAACTGCCAGGGGAGGGAGAGGCACACCTCATCAACAAGAATACCTGCATAATAAACATTTGGATACCTAACCCCGAATTGTACCCCACATCTTTAAAATAGTGAGAAAAAAAGAAGCCACTGATACCAAGCATGGTGACTTGTGCCAGTAGTCAAATCTACTTGGGAGGGCTGAATTGGGAGGTTCACTTGAGTCCAGGAGTTGGAGCCTATAGTGAACCACGATTGTGCCACAGCACTCCAGCATGGAAAACAGAGCAAGACCCCATCTCTAAAATAGATAAGATGGATCTACTGATAAAACAATGTACATATAGCTCCTGTAACATTTCATTCATACTGTGAATTTTATTATAAAATAAACCGTTCCATGTTTTCCATGCTACTTACACTTATCAAATTTCTTTGCAAAACAACTCTTTACAACAATTTTACATTAATTAATTCAGAACTTTCTGTATTTTCCAAACTACTAGAATTTCAACCAAGTCTGTATTCTTATATTTTTGAGGTTCATATCCAGTGTATCTTTGAATAGATATAACAGAAATGAAGGCATTCCCACATATTGTACATTCATAGTTTTTCTCCAGAATGAGCTATATTATGCCATCAAACACAACTGGAACTACTATTGGCCTTTCCATATTTTTTTAGATTCACAAAGCTTTTCTTCAGTATGGGTACTTTCAAGTTTTCAAAAAGAACTGAAAAAAATTGAAGGCTTTACCACATTGCTTACAGCCATAGGGTTTTCTTCAGTTTGGTTTTTTTTTTCATTTACCTGAAATCTGGGGAAACTAAGTACTATACAACACTCCTTCCATTCATGGTGCTTTTTTCTGGTATAAATCTTTTCTTGCCTTCCAAGGAAACTGGAAAATCTAAAACCATTACTGCAGCCCATACACCCATAGATTTCTCTGCATGAGTCTTTTTATGTTTTTGAAGGAAAGTGGCAATATAACAGTTAATTTTTTGCCTATTTTATACACACACACAGTTTTTGACCAGTGTGGACCATTTAATTCTTTGAAGGGAAGTGACACAATTGACATTCACCATATTTATAAGATTTTTCTCTAATGAGTACATTCCTGTTTTCTAATATAGCCTTAAGAAGTGAAGGTTTCTCCACATTTTTTTACATTCACAGGGTCTCTCTTCAGTATGATTTTTTTCATGGTCAAGAAGAGATGTGGAACACATGAAAGCTTTACCACATTCCTTATACTCATAGGTTTTCTCTCCAGTATGAGTTCTTTCATACATATGGCAGTGAGTGAATCAACTGAAGAATTTACCATTCTTTACATTGATAAGGTTTCCTGCCAATGAGAGTTTGCTCATACCTATGAAGAGAACATGAAACATTGAATGCTTTATCACATTTCCTACACACAGCATTCTTCACCACTATTACTTTCCACATCCTTGAAGAAAATTGAGACTACTGAATGCCTTCCCTTATTCCTGACATTCATAGGGGTTCTGTTTAGTATGAGTCTCTTTGAGCCTATGAAGATGACTGGACAGAATAAAGGCTTTACCACACTCCTTACATTCATAGGGTTTCTCTCCAGTATGACTTCTCATATGGTTACAAACAGATGTAGAACCTCTGAAGACTTTACCACATTCTTTACATTTATACAGTTTCTCTCCAGTATGAGTTCTTTCATGATCATTAAGGGAGCTGGGAAAACTAAAGACATTACCATGTTCCTCACATTTATAAGTTTTTTCTCCAGTGTGAATTACTTAGTGTTAAGAAAAAAAACCCTGAAGCCTTTAGCACGTTTACAATTACAGGGTTTCTCTCCAGTGTAACTTCTCTTGATGACTTACAAATTGTAAAGTCTTTCCCACATACTGCACAACTATAAAGTTCATTTCCAGTATACATTAGTGTTTCTAATATGTGTGAGAAAAAGGGTTTTCTGATATCACTTATATTTACCTGGCTTTGCTCCACTTTCCTCATGCTTCTATCACTTGCTTCCAGAGTGAAATATAAGGAGTATGTGATGGGATGAATGACATATGGAGATTTTTCCGCACATACTGAATTCACAGGTTGTACTCCAGTATAAATGTGTTATTCAGATTAAGATTTGGAGATTGATTGAAGGTTTCTCCACAATGACTACCTTCTTTAATCTCACATAGCCTATCATATGACTTTTGTTTTTAAAATATCATGACATGCTAGCATTGCTTTCAGCAATATTACTTCCTATCCTGAGTGCAAATTAACTTTGATTTCTCTAAGGATATTTGCACTG
This sequence comes from Carlito syrichta, assembly GCF_000164805.1. Taxonomy (NCBI): domain Eukaryota; kingdom Metazoa; phylum Chordata; class Mammalia; order Primates; family Tarsiidae; genus Carlito; species Carlito syrichta. The sequence continues at coordinate 4,207 of NW_007131112.1, read as the reverse complement.
ATCTTTAATATCCTGGTTTTCCCATTTGCTTCCTATAGAAGCTAGGTTCCTGAAGGTTGCTTGATTCACATATCTATAAAGATTCTTCTAGGGAGAATCCAGGAAAGCCCACTGTTTGTAGTTGAAGTTCACAGTAACATCCTCAAAGGCAACTGAGACCATTTCCCAACTTCTGAGGTCCTCCCTCCATAACTCCAGGACTAGGAGGTCATAGGGTGATATAAGCTACAGCAGAGTTACCTGGGCTTACTGGAAAGTAGGAGACACAGCAGTGAAGACAGGACCCAAGTTTGATGTGTGAGTGCCAGAGACAAATCACATGAAATTATGTTTAGAAATAGCTATAGCTTCATAGGTTTAAATTACAAAAATTAAAACCAGGTAACTGGAAATATATTAAATATGCAAACTTTATAATGAAATAAATAACAAGAAGACCAAATAGAGTAAGTTTTAATTGTTTATGGATTATTAGTTACTTGCAGAATCTAAACAAAGATTCTGAATAGTCAGACTTCTTTTGCTGTACTTTATATTAAAATATCTCCCTACCTACACTAAATCAAGCTACTTGACCCAAATGTCTGATTTAGGAAAGAATTGAGCTATCTAGCAAACTTTTCCCACCTACAGCTACCACCTTCAAAGGAATTAACATTACAATGCTGACAAAAATCTGCCAGTTGCTTTTGAACAATGTTCAATAAGCTCACTATATTGACTCTATTGAAACTCAAACAGGTACCAAAATTGGAGTAATTACACACAGCTCAGTACAGTATAATGTTAGTCTTCCTCATCTAAAAGCTAACCAATGAAAGAAAACATATCAAGTATTCAAGACTTGATTTCAGGAAAACCACATTTAAAAATTACTACTACATTATTTTCCTCATGTCATCTCCTCTCATTGACAGGAATTTTGTAGGACATCATGCTGTTTAGGGTCATAGTAGTAACTTCATAAACTGATAATGAACCATGGTCCTAACACTTCCAATTTTCAGATACAACTAAATCTTTATCCTTATAAAACAGCAGATCAAATGAACCTACAATGGGTCTAAGGTCATTAAAGTACATCATTTTTCAAAAGTACAACTGCCCTTCATATCATTCAAATATTTTGAACCAACCAATGTTAGAAATAATAATGTAACCTGGTCTCTAATCACTATTTAGTTTATTGTCTTCACTGAAAATTGATTTAAGTAAAAAAAAAAAAGTATCCATCTTTTTCTTATGAAAAATTCAATTTTTTTTAAAGAGAAAATTATCAAAAATATTTGCAACATGTATATAATGCATGAAAAAATATGAATATAGGCCACAGGAAAGTTAACAAATTGGTTCTGTCACTGCTGTATTCCAGTGTTCTGAACAGTTTCTGGCATCTAATGGGTACCCAGTAAATCATGATGAATACAGAAGACTGAAAAGGAAAACACAATTATATGTACTCTTAACTATATTTAGCTATGTCTTAATTGTATGTATAAACAGTCAATTTTACAGAGAAGCCTTAATAAGACAGTTTCTAAACTGAATACTTGTATAACTAACCTGTAACAAATAAGGTATTTTATTTGGTCCTCTGTATTGCAAAGCAGCTCTGTTCTCAAAAAACACTTCCTATGGTCAGGAAAGTCTAACTACTGGTATTGTGGACAACCTTCCTCATACAAGAAATCTTCCCCATTGATAACTAACTTCTGTTTTTCAAATTCTCAGTATTTATACCAGGTATAGTATGAGTTGCAGAGGACAGAGTACTGAACATGTGATACTTCAACCCCAATTCAAGGTAAGAGCATAGAAGATGGGCATTAATCTAATCAGCATATCAATAAATGTGAAATTATCCTTGTAATGACAGCTATAAAAAGAGATAAATGGTGCAATGAGCACATAAAAGAGAAAAAATTGATCCACTCAGAAAGGTCAGAGAAGGTGTGAGTTTAACTCTAGGGACCAACAGTGTTAAACATGCAAAGGGAGAGGGAAGAAGTTATAGGCTCCAAATACTCAAAGGAGGAAAGTATATGACCAAAGCATTAAAAACAGGCCAGTACAACTGCAATGAAGAAACAAAAAGGAAGAAACAAAGTAATTCTTGCAAGAAAAATGGGAGCTAGGTCATGCAAAGCAAAGCAGGTCAAATTAAAGAAATTACACCTTAAGATCAGAGAAATATTGTATTTGAAGCAGAGTGTGGTGTAATTACACTTGTATTCTGAAACTATCATTTTGGCTATTACGTGGAAAGAGTACTTGAGAGGGTAAATAGAGGCTCTAAACACTACTTAGTCAACTACTAGTTTAAGCAGGAGTTAACAAAAGTTTGTAAAATGGTAAACTTAGAGAAATGGAGCAGTAGACAGAGTCAAGAGACTTCAAGTTTAAATTGTTAAAATTTACTGTATTAGCTCAGGAAGGAGTCAGGGACAGATCACAAGTTTCTGACTTTTACTTCTGGTTTGATGAATCAGTTTTTTGATGGGAAAATGAACTAAAAGTGAACCAAAAGATCTTTGAAGATGATCCTAAATTTAGTTTATATTATCCAGGAATATGAAGTATCTCTGGGATAGTCACAGAAAGATACAGCTGCTGGATATAAGCATCTGGAGTAAAGAGAGAATCGGGTCTAATAGAATTTCATAAAACAACAACACAAAGGTTGCTAGAGAAGCTATGCATATGATCACCTATAAAGAAATTTCAAAGAAGGGTTCAGATTGAACCTTGAATTAATCATGAACATTGAAATTGCACTTTCAGGAGTCAGCAGCGTTTTTGTAAAGTATTAGTAATTTGGTAATATTTAGTAAATATTTTAGGCTTCTGGGTCAGTGAGATCTCTGTTGCATGTTGTTTATTAAACAACATCTTAAAGTGTAAAAATAATCTTAGCTTACAGGCAGTACAAAAACAGGCCACCTGTTGAATCTGACTTTGGGTCTTGTGATCCATGACATTTATCAATAATTTGTATTTGATTAACTCTGAAAAGGAGGAGATTGGGAAGTTATTTCTTCCTCTTTTAAAACTGGAGAGAGAAACCTAGTGGGAAGAACTAAAATCAAAACAGAGAAGTAGAAAATACAACAGAGAAGAAATAGAATAAAGACTCTAAAGGCTAGAGAAAATGAGACTCAAATCAGACAGAACACTTTGCATCTAGGAAGATTAAATCTCCAATTTTACTATAGTAAGAGGGAGAAGGTAAATAAAAAGTCTAGACATACACAAGTTGAGATGTCATCAGTGTGGTCTAAAAGGAGACAACTCAGAAATTCTTGGCTTAGGCAAAGTTTGTTCCTCCAACATATTAAGATGAAGACACAGATTTACAGTTGCCTAGAAGTCCCAGGCCAAATGATGCGAGTACAATCTAATGACTATAGGTGATTTAGTTTTCACCCACAATTTAGGATACAACTCTGGGAGAGGTAGACTACCTCTGTTAATGGGTCTCCTATTTACACTTGAGAACAGAGATCTCTTCTTCTTGCTGCTCTGACAGCACTAACCTACTAGAGTAGAAGTCCTCAACCAAGGGATATTTTGTGACCTAAGGAATATCTGGCAATATATGGTGACATTTCTGGTTGTCAGAGCTAGAGTGTGTGTTACTGGCAGCTTTGAGCAGAGGTCAAGGATGTTGCTAAATATCTTACAACACTCTGAAAAGCACCCACACCAAAGAAATATACAGGCCTCAATGTCAAAAGTGTTGAAGGTGAAAAACCTTTACTAGAGAATAAACCGTATCTTCCTTTGCCTGTCAATTCCAAAATTCAATCTGCACAAGTGTTGTGTGACTCTGCTCCTTTAGATATAAATGGAAAGGTAATGTTAACAGTTTATCTGGAGGATAACGTAGCTTGAAGGAGAAGTATCAAGCTAACAAAATCCACACAGCCATCACCAGAAGGGCATGTTAAAAAGTTAAAAAGTTAAATCAGCCAGGCATGGTAGTGCATGCCTGTAATTCCGGCTACTTGGAAGGCTGAGGTGGAAGGATTGGCAGACCCCAGTAGGTCGAGGCTGTGGTGGCTGGGAGCAAGCCACTGCACTCCAGTCTGGGCAACAGCATGAGACTCCAACTTGAAAAAAAAAAGTTAAAAAGTTAAAAAGGGCGTGTTAAAAACTTCATTAAAATACAATGAAAACAGTAAAGAAAGTAGCTACATTTAAAATAAAA
>NW_007131111.1:0-1028 GCF_000164805.1 Carlito syrichta | reverse complement strand
AAAAATAATCTTAGCTTACAGGCAGTACAAAACAGGCCACTGTTGAATCTGACTTTGGGTCTTGTGATCCATGACATTTATCAATAATTTGTATTTGATTAACTCTGAAAAGGAGGAAATTGGGAAGTTATTTCTTCCTCTTTTAAAACTGGAGAGAGAAACCTAGTGGGAAGAACTAAAATCAAAACAGAGAAGTAGAAAATACAACAGAGAAGAAATAGAATAAAGACTCTAAAGGCTAGAGAAAATGAGACTCAAATCAGACAGAACACTTTGCATCTAGGAAGATTAAATCTCCAATTTTACTATAGTAAGAGGGAGAAGGTAAATAAAAAGTCTAGACATACACAAGTTGAGATGTCATCAGTGTGGTCTAAAAGGAGACAACTCAGAAATTCTTGGCTTAGGCAAAGTTTGTTCCTCCAACATATTAAGATGAAGACACAGATTCACAGTTGCCTAGAAGTTCCAGGCCAAATGATGTGAGTACAATCTAATGACTATAGGTGATTTAGTTTTCACCCCAATTTTGGATACAACTCTGGGAGAGGTAGACTACCTCTGTTAATGGGTCTCCTATTTACACTTGAGAACAGAGGTCTCTTCTTCTTGCTGCTCTGACAGCACTAACCTACTAGAGCAGAAGTCCTCAACCAAGGGATATTTTGTGACCTAAGGCATATCTGGCAATATATGGTGACATTTCTGGTTGTCAGAGATAGAGTGTGTGTTACTGGCAGCTTTGAGCAGAGGTCAAGGATGTTGCTAAATATCCTACAACACTCTGAAAAGCACCCACACCAAAGAAATATACAGGCCTCAATGTCAAGAGTGTTGAGGTTGAAAAACCTGTACTAGAGAATAAACCGTATCTTCCTTTACCTGTCAATTCCAAAATTCAATCTGCATAAGTGTTGTGTGACTCTGCTCCTTTAGATATAAATGGAAAGGTAATGTTAACAGTTTATCTGGAGGATAACGTAGCTGAAGGAGAAGTATCAAGCTAACAAAATTCACACAGCCATCAC
>NW_007131110.1:0-768 GCF_000164805.1 Carlito syrichta | reverse complement strand
GCATCTAGGAAGATTAAATCTCCAATTTACTATAGTAAGAGGGAGAAGGTAAATAAAAAGTCTAGACATACACAAGTGAGATGTCATCAGTGTGGTCTAAAAGGAGACAACTCAGAAATTCTTGGCTTAGGCAAAGTTTGTTCCTCCAACATATTAAGATGAAGACACAGATTCACAGTTGCCTAGAAGTCCCAGGCCAAATGATGCGAGTACAATCTAATGACTATAGGTGATTTAGTTTTCACCCCAATTTTGGATACAACTCTGGGAGAGGTAGACTACCTCTGTTAATGGGTCTCCTATTTACACTTGAGAACAGAGGTCTCTTCTTCTTGCTGCTCTGACAGCACTAACCTACTAGAGCAGAAGTCCTCAACCAAGGGATATTTTGTGACCTAAGGCATATCTGGCAATATATGGTGACATTTCTGGTTGTCAGAGCTAGAGTGTGTGTTACTGGCAGCTTTGAGCAGAGGTCAAGGATGTTGCTAAATATCCTACAACACTCTGAAAAGCACCCACACCAAAGAAATATACAGGCCTCAATGTCAAGAGTGTTGAGGTTGAAAAACCTGTACTAGAGAATAAACCGTATCTTCCTTTGCCTGTCAATTCCAAAATTCAATCTGCACAAGTGTTGTGTGACTCTGCTCCTTTAGATATAAAAGGAAAGGTAATGTTAACAGTTTATCTGGAGGATAACGTAGCTTGAAGGAGAAGTATCAAGCTAACAAAATTCACACAGCCATCACCAGAAGGGCATGTTAA
>NW_007131109.1:0-671 GCF_000164805.1 Carlito syrichta | reverse complement strand
CAGCACTAACTACTAGAGCAGAAGTCCTCAACCAAGGGATATTTTGTGACTAAGACATATCTGGCAATATATGGTGACGTTTCTGGTTGTCAGAGCTAGAGTGTGTGATACTGGCAGCTTTGAGCAGAGGTCAAGGATGTTGCTAAATATCCTACAACACTCTGAAAAGCACCCACACCAAAGAAATATACAGGCCTCAATGTCAAGAGTGTTGAGGTTGAAAAACCTGTACTAGAGAATAAACCGTATCTTCCTTTGCCTGTCAATTCCAAAATTCAATCTGCACAAGTGTTGTGTGACTCTGCTCCTTTAAATATAAATGGAAAGGTAATGTTAACAGTTTATCTGGAGGATAACGTAGCTTGAAGGAGAAGTATCAAGCTAACAAAATTCACACAGCCATCACCAGAAGGGCATGTTAAAAAGTTAAAAAGTTAAATCAGCCAGGCGTGGTAGTGCATGCCTGTAATTCTGGCTACTTGGAAGGCTGAGGTGGAAGGATCGGCAGACCCCAGCAGGTCGAGGCTGTGGTGGCTGGGAGCAAGCCACTGCACTCCAGTCTGGGCAACAGCATGAGACTCCAGCTTGAAAAAAAAAAGTTAAAAAGTTAAAAAGGGTGTGTTAAAAACTTCATTAAAATACAATGAAAAGAGTAAAGAAAGTAACTACAT
>NW_007131108.1:0-1031 GCF_000164805.1 Carlito syrichta | reverse complement strand
CACTAACCTACTAGAGCAGAAGTCCTCAACCAAGGGATATTTTGTGACCTAAGGAATATCTGGCAATATATGGTGACATTTCTGGTTGTCAGAGCTAGAGTGTGTGTTACTGGCAGCTTTGAGCAGAGGTTAAGGATGTTGCTAAATATCCTACAACACTCTGAAAAGCACCCACACCAAAGAAATATACAGGCCTCAATGTCAAGAGTGTTGAAGGTGAAAAACCTTTACTAGAGAATAAACCGTATCTTCCTTTGCCTGTCAATTCCAAAATTCAATCTGCACAAGTGTTGTGTGACTCTGCTCCTTTAGATATAAATGGAAAGGTAATGTTAACAGTTTATCTGGAGGATAACGTAGCTTGAAGGAGAAGTATCAAGTTAACAAAATCCACACAGCCATCACCAGAAGGGCATGTTAAAAAGTTAAAAAGTTAAATCAGCCAGGCGTGGTAGTGCATGCCTGTAATTCCGGCTACTTGGAAGGCTGAGGTGGAAGGATTGGCAGACCCCAGTAGGTCGAGGCTGTGGTGGCTGGGAGCAAGCCACTGCACTCCAGTCTGGGCAACAGCATGAGACTCCAACTTGAAAAAAAAAGTTAAAAAGTTAAAAAGGGCATGTTAAAAACTTCATTAAAATACAATGAAAACAGTAAAGAAAGTAGCTACATTTAAAATAAAAATTCTAAGAAAATAAATTTAAAATTTAGAATTTAAAATTTCCATTAAAAATATATGTATGTCCACCGTAGTAGTTGTTGGAACTAGTATTTTGGAAGACCAAACAGGGAGAAATAGTTGAAAGATTAGAAATGAGAATCCTAGCACTCCTGCCTGGGTGACAGAGTGAGACTCCAACTCAAAAAACAAAAAAAGAGAGAGAGAGAGAGAGAGAATCCTAAATGGAGAGAAACTGGAAAGATTCTAGGAAGAAAAAAAGAAATAAATGGAGAACAACTACTCATCCAACAGTTAATATAGCAATTTCTTGAGATAAAGAAAAAAAAAAGTTTATGAGAGAAAAGGTTTTCTG
>NW_007131107.1:0-764 GCF_000164805.1 Carlito syrichta | reverse complement strand
TGTGTGACTCTGCTCCTTTAGATATAAATGGAAAGGTAATGTTAACAGTTTATCTGGAGGATAACGTAGCTTGAAGGAGAAGTATCAAGCTAACAAAATCCACACAGCCATCACCAGAAGGGCATGTTAAAAAGTTAAAAAGTTAAATCAGCCAGGCGTGGTAGTGCATGCCTGTAATTCCGGCTACTTGGAAGGCTGAGGTGGAAGGATTGGCAGACCCCAGTAGGTCGAGGCTGTGGTGGCTGGGAGCAAGCCACTGCACTCCAGTCTGGGCAACAGCATGAGACTCCAACTTGAAAAAAAAAAGTTAAAAAGTTAAAAAGGACGTGTTGAAAACTTCATTAAAATACAATGAAAACAGTAAAGAAAGTAGCTACATTTAAAATAAAAATTCTAAGAAAATAAATTTAAAATTTAGAATTTAAAATTTCCATTAAAAATATATGTATGTCCACCGTAGTAGTTGTTGGAACTAGTATTTTGGAAGACCAAACAGGGAGAAATAGTTGAAAGATTAGAAATGAGAATCCTAGCACTCCTGCCTGGGTGACAGAGTGAGACTCCAACTCAAAAAACAAAAAAAGAGAGAGAGAGAGAGAGAGAGAGAATCCTAAATGGAGAGAAACTGGAAAGATTCTAGGAAGAAAAAAAAGAAATAAATGGAGAACAACTACTCATCCAACAGTTAATAAAGCAATTTCTTGAGATAAAGAAAAAAAAAAGTTTATGAGAGAAAGGTTTTCTGAATCACATAATTTAAAAGA
>NW_007131106.1:0-807 GCF_000164805.1 Carlito syrichta | reverse complement strand
TTTCCATTAAAATATATGTATGTCCACCGTAGTAGTTGTTGGAACTAGTATTTTGGAAGACCAAACAGGGAGAAATAGTTGAAAGATTAGAAATGAGAATCCTAGCACTCCTGCCTGGGTGACAGAGTGAGACTCCAACTCACAAAACAAAAAGAGAGAGAGAGAGAGAGAGAATCCTAAATGGAGAGAAACTGGAAAGATTCTAGGAAGAAAAAAAGAAATAAATGGAGAACAACTACTCATCCAACAGTTAATATAGCAATTTCTTGAGATAAAGAAAAAAAAAAGTTTATGAGAGAAAAGGTTTTCTGAATCACATAATTTAAAAGAACAAATAGAAATAGGTGAAAAAACAAAAACAAAAAACTCTGTCAAGTGTTATTTAGTAGCTACTCTTCTGCTTTTTGAAGTCTACTTCCCTGATTGAATGGAATTTTCCTTGATCTTAATCTGATGAAAATTAATACATCATATTAAGAGTATGTAGTATATATTTTCTCTGATAATGGATACCTTTTTAACTCTGTAAAAGTCCAACTTGTTCCATTCGGCTATATAACTTGCAAAAGTCATTTCTAAGGCAGCTGTGTTGGAAACTGTTTTGTTGAGCCCTATCAGAGTCCTAACATCAAAATGTTCATCCCCCTCAAAAGGGGGGGATGGTGGGGCAAGTCTGAGATTTCGTTTCATGTATATATCATCTACTTCCTCCCAATTGACAATCACTATATTTAAGATGGTCATATCTTTTACAAATTTATGTACAAAGCTGAAAAATGACATTTGAGATGCTAGAAAATATGAATC
>NW_007131105.1:0-942 GCF_000164805.1 Carlito syrichta | reverse complement strand
CAATATATGTATGTCCACCGTAGTAGTTGTTGGAACTAGTATTTTGGAAGACCAAACAGGGAGAAATAGTTGAAAGATTAGAAATGAGAATCCTAGCACTCCTGCCTGGGTGACAGAGTGAGACTCCAACTCAAAAAACAAAAAAAGAGAGAGAGAGAGAATCCTAAATGGAGAGAAACTGGAAAGATTCTAGGAAGAAAAAAAGAAATAAATGGAGAACAACTACTCATCCAACAGTTAATATAGCAATTTCTTGAGATAAAGAAAAAAAAAGTTTATGAGAGAAAAGGTTTTCTGAATCACATAATTTAAAAGAACAAATAGAAATAGGTGAAAAAACAAAAACAAAAAACTCTGTCAAGTGTTATTTAGTAGCTACTCTTCTGCTTTTTGAAGTCTACTTCCCTGATTGAATGGAATTTTCCTTGATCTTAATCTGATGAAAATTAATACATCATATTAAGAGTATGTAGTATATATTTTCTCTGATAATGGATACCTTTTTAACTCTGTAAAAGTCCAACTTGTTCCATTCGGCTATATAACTTGCAAAAGTCATTTCTAAGGCAGCTGTGTTGGAAACTGTTTTGTTGAGCCCTATCAGAGTCCTAACATCAAAATGTTCATCCCCCTCAAAAGGGGGGGATGGTGGGGCAAGTCTGAGATTTCGTTTCATGTATATATCATCTACTTCCTCCCAATTGACAATCACTATATTTAAGATGGTCATATCTTTTACAAATTTATGTACAAAGCTGAAAAATGACAATTTGAGATGCTAGAAAATATGAATCCTAGTCTGAAGAAATCAAGTTGTTCCAGTGAGTAATACCGTTTACTTGCCCACCACATTATTAGGCATTTTAGAAACTCAATAAGTTGTACGAGCAAGTTGAGTCCACCTTTTTGCACTTCAGTACTGGCTTCAGATGGATATATGCC
>NW_007131104.1:0-762 GCF_000164805.1 Carlito syrichta | reverse complement strand
AGTAAATACCGTTTACTTGCCCACCACATTATTAGGCATTTTAGAAACTCAAATAAGTTGTTACGAGCAAGTTGAGTCCACCTTTTTGCACTTCAGTACTGGCTTCAGATGGATATATGCCATGCTGACAGAAAATGCCGTTGAGGCCAAATGCTGAAAGCAAAAGAAATGTTACAGAAAAGTCATTATCACTGTGTAACTCTGGAAAATAGAATATGTTGAGATGTAGCTAGTTTCCCTAGTGCCATAATGCTGACTAAACACACATTGTGTTTTGCTGAAAGCAGAGTAGGTAGAAAGTGACCTTAAACATCCTTAAAAATCGTAAGTCAAAGAGACACCAGCATTTATGTGGTCACTGAACAAACTCCAAAGTGCATGAACCACTGTTGCCAAATTTCTCTTTATTGCAACCCAAGTCCAGATTCAGTCTCTGCAGCTAGAGGAAGTCAAAAAGGCTTCTGCTCAGACTCAGCAGCTGACACGCCCCTCCTCCTCTTCCCTACCCCTCCCATTTTCTGCCCCTTCCCTCCCCATCCTCTTTTCCCTCCCTCTTCTCCTTCCTCCCCCGCCCACAATTATCTGTACCGGTTGCTGGAATGTGCGGCCAGCCAGGCCTAGCTGGGCCTCTCCAAGATCCTGCTCAACCCTTCAGAGTTCTCTGGAGCAGGTGGGAGGTTGCCCTACAAGGGCACTTGGCCCCACACTCGTCCCAAGTCAAGAGGCAGGGAGGCAGGTGGGTGGGATTCGCACTGGAAAGCG
>NW_007131103.1:0-758 GCF_000164805.1 Carlito syrichta | reverse complement strand
GCCCCACACTCGTCCCAAGTCAAGAGGCAGGGAGGCAGGTGGGTGGGATTCGCACTGGAAAGCGCCGTGGACATCACTGCGACACCGCCGCCTGCAAGGCCGCCTCCCCCGCGCCCGGACTCCCTCTCCGCGATCATTCACCCTTCCCACATTTCCCCGAGAGGAAGGCGGCCTGGACGGCGGGGGCTTTACCGCTGGATGCTGGGCAGCGGGGACTCGGTTTTCCGCGCTCCGCCCGGGAAGGATGGCGAGACCGAGGCGCGACCCCGCCTGCGAAGGTGTACACTCCGACCTGAAGAACTGTTGCTGCGGCCACGCGCAGACAAAGCGGCAATTCCCTGGCACACTGCCAGGAGTGATGACGTCACACCCACCTCAGCCCAGGGTGCAGGCCCGACGAGCCGCTAGGCCCCGCCCCACCCGGAAGGGCCTCACACATTCGCTCCGCCCACCGGAAGTCTCGCGGGAGCAGTCGTTTTGCTTCCGCATGGCTGGGAATGGGGGCGCGGTCGCTGTCTTATCCGGGCTTGGTGGGGACGGCCCCTGGTCCTGGTGCGCCAGGTGGAGCGAGGAACAAGAGTAAGGACGTGGTCCAGGGGCCTTTGAAGGAGCGGTGTCGGAGTTGAGCTCCGCCTCCAGGTGGCGTGGGCTGTGCATCCGCCGCCCTCTGTCCGGGACTGGTGTATGTGGACCTGCAGACGCCGGGGATTCCGGCGATCGTGGGAGGCAGCTGGAGAGGCTCCTTCTGGCTGGACGCG
>NW_007131102.1:3804-9331 GCF_000164805.1 Carlito syrichta | reverse complement strand
TACGCAGGACCTCCAGCTCCTCCGTCTTGAATGGCACGAGAGGGTCTGGCTTCGCAGTTGGTGGCAGCACATGGGGCCCCTCTCCGCGGTCGTACGTTGTGGTGGGGCCCTGGTTCTGACGTCGTAGGGCCTGGGCAGGCTCGTCTTCGTGGTCCACGGCAGCGCCAACAGGCAGGTTCTGCGGACTGTGGCGGTGGAGCATACCCGGCTCCGCATTCCGGCCATCATCTACGCAAGAGCTCAAGCTCCTCTATGGAGGTTCGGGGGGCTTGGCGGTCGTCAGCGGCACTGACAGGCCCTACAGTCTTCCTCATGGTCGGCGGCAGCGCGGGGTGCCAGGTTCTGCGGACCGTGGCGGTGGGGAGTACCCGGTCTGCGGTCCAGCCGTCATCTCTACATGGGCTCAAGCTCCTCTGTCTGCAGAGGCTCCCAGGGCCTGGCTTCGCGGTGGACGGAGGCTCGGGTGGCCTGGCTCCACGGTTGCAGGAAACGCAGGAAGCCAGGCTCGGTGGTTGACTGAAGTGCGGAACTCAAGGCCAGCAGCGTGGCAGCTATGCCGGGTCTTCAGGTAGGAGAGCTTGGCTTCGTAGTCAGGGGACATGCGGGCTCCGCAGTTGTTGGTGCAGTTATGGGCTGCACTGGTGCCTCAACTCTAAGATCGTCGGGGGCGGGGGGGGGAGTGTGTGGCTTCGCGCTCAGTAGCATTGTCGGGGAGCCGGTTTCTGAGGTCGGCTGAGGTGCAAAGCGCAGGCTCCTAGTCTGCAAGGTGCGCAGGGCCGGCTCCGTTGTTCTCAAGCTCGGTGGGGGCTCCAGCTTTTGAGTCTGCGGGTGCGTGCGCGCGCCCGCATGCACGCAAGGGGATGGGGAGCGGGGGTGGGGGGGGTGTTGCTGGCTCCGCAGTCTTTGGCCCTGGGGTTCTAGCTTCTCAGTCTGCAAGGACGCAGAGAGCCAGGCCCTGTGTTCCATGGTGGTGCGGGGAGCCAGCTCGCTGGCGACGTGAGAGGCCCAGTTCTACTGTCTAAGGCTGCAGTCGGTCAAGGCGCCATGATCGTTTGCGCAGGAGTCTGAGTCCACTTTCCAAGATACAACTAGGGATCCTGGGTCCGAGGTCTGCGTTGGCATGGAGGCCCACTTTGTGGTTGTCAACTTCACTGAATCTCCGGTTCCTCCGTTTTCGGAGGCGTGTGGGTTCCTGGTTCCTGTTGGCACAGGTGCAGGCCCCCAGTGTTTCCAGCTTTTGTGGACACAGCACACCAGCAGAGAACACCTGCTGCCCTGCAGGAAGTCAAAATAACTGGACATACACATTTGTATCCATCATGGTGAATAACTTAACAGCTTGGTCTGTGACATTGACGTGTAAAACCCAGGAATCCTCTGTGAACTTTATTCTCCTTATTCCCAATAGGAATAAACTTGAATTTATATACTTTTCATCATAGAGGTGTTGTTTATAGTAAACCGCCCTTGAATGAGAAGTGGTTTCATTTAGAATAATTCTCCTTTTGAAACTTTGCAAGGATGCAGAACTGTATCAATTTTCAGGAACAGAGAATTATAAAACTGCTTTGAAAATAACTTTAAAAAAGCTGGGCTTGGTGGCTCAGCCTGTAATCCCGCACCTTTCGGAGGCTGAGGTGAGTGGATTGCCTGAGCCCGCGGGTTCGAGACCTGCCTGGGCAGCAAGACCTCATCTCTACAATAAATAAAAAAATCAGCCGGGCATGGTAGCGCATGCCTGTAATTCCAGCTACTTGGAAGGCTGAGGCGGCGGGATCCCCGGAGCCCAGCAGGTAGAGGCTGCGGTGGCCGGGAGCGGCCACTGCACTCCAGTCTGGGTGACAGAGTGAGACTCCAACTCAAAAAAAATAAACAAATAAATAATAATAATAATAATAAAAAGCCAAAATATAGACTCTAAATCAAATAAATACTATTATGTAAAATCTAAATTGATCCAGTCTTTTATTTCATTTTAAATCAGTGACACATAGAGAAATGTTATACTTGTATTTATTTGCCAAAACATTCTTACATAAAGATGAAATCGTATTTTTGTGGAGTAGAAAACATCATAAATGCTGAAGTTGAGCCTTATATTTACTTTCTTATTTTGCACACTTCCCTCATAACACAGTGATGGTGAGCATAGTGTCAAATAAATGTTGAATGATTTGTTGGACAAAATAGAAAACAGAAAAAAAAAATAAAAATAAAGGGTAACAATTATAATGCTATAAGAAAGTGATTGACAGTAATGAGAAACTGTTGGGGGGTGGTATTGGCAGTTAAGGGAAACTGCTAGAGGAGGGAGGGGCATACCTCACTAACAGGGGTACCTGCATGACCAATGTTTGTATACCTAACCCTGAATTGTACCCCACATCTTTATAATAAAAATAATAAAAAAGAAAAGTAGGACAACCCCTTCCAGTCTCCTTCCACTGTGGGAGCTTTTCTGTCCTCTTAATAAATTCTGCTTTCAAGAAAAAAAGAAAAAAGAAAATGTATATGTGAGTTTTTAGTACAGGTGACTGCAAAATTTAACAATGTTAAACAAGAAGTATCCCAGTTTTAGGGGGTTCCACTTTGTATTGTTTTGTTAAATTGGATGAAGTGGTTTATTGTGATTAATTGCTCTGTCAAGTTCTAACACCTTCTTTGAAACTAAGCACATAGGTACACAGATGTACACACATACCAATCTTGTACTATTTTACACATACATGAAAAACACCACAGTCACACAATGACAGTGACCCTCTAGTTTAGATATTGTTTATTAATTAATAGGGCAGCATAACTGAAATAAATTAACTGTGGTTTATTTTCATTATCAAGTTCATTTTATTGACTATTTCCCACATGAATAAGTTGTATAATTACAATACTTTTATAATTATCCAAAGGTTCCTTTGATGTAATTTGAGGGAATGGCACATTTTGATTTGTGTATTTACAGACAGACAATCCACAGCAGACATTTAGAACATTAAGAGATGGTGAAAATGTGATTTTAAAGCAAAACTATGTAGGAATATTCACTTTGGTATCTGTTACTTTACTGTTATATCACATGTGTATATCACATGATGTAAAATTATGTTGCTTTCTGTTGTGTTCAGTAGGAAGTTGTTCTAGAAATGTTACCAGTGGTCACTGCTTTTTTCAAAATTGTTCAAGGTAAATGTAAATGCTGCTGTCTTTTCTTCAAAAAAAGGGGGGGGGAAGATGTGAATATAAATACAAATCTGAACAGATAAAATGAAATTTCTAGGTAGAGGAATGCACATCATGGGAAGCTCTGGGGTGGAAAAGAGCATGGAGTGCCAAGTTACTAAAAGGAGTAGGCAAATTAGAAAAGAAATCTGATAGGGATGCTAAGGTAGAAGCCAGATAAGACCAAATTCATGAACCTCCAGTTTTTCTTTTCCCTTAAAAAAAACAAACATAAATCTTTAAACAAAAGTAGATCACAAACCTCTTAAAAGTCACACACCATGCCTCTAAACTTTATTTCTTGTCTCTTCTCATAGAGTATTAATATTTAATAATAAATCCTCCATACATAGATAAATATTATATATTGTTAGCCTTTTACTTCTAGAATCTCCAAATTATTTGCAGCCTTGGGTAACTTCCAAACCATATTACCATGAAACCCAAGAAAATCTTTCCCAACGTGTTGAATTTTAACATAAAGTTCCTTAGAAAGAAAGGGATGTTTTTATGTGCAAAATCATGGGTCCCATGTTATTCCACTTGATGACAAAACTTTAGCTCTAACCTGCCGGAGTCCAGCTCCAGCAGGTTCAGGGTTTCCCGAAGGAAGGGCAGCATTGGTGAGTGAAGGGATGGACACAGACCTGGTGTTTATCCAGGACTGCTCATTTATTGCCAACAAAGTTTCAGCATATATAGTTTTTTGCTACATAACTTCTAAGTGATACACATGAAAGAATCCCCCCCAACACCATTCAAATTATCCATGACCCACTAAATGTTCTTCTCATTCTATGATTAAATGGACAATTATGTGCAATCATGTGCGGTCTTTTATGTATTTCTTTTATGTCTAAGCAATACAATCACTTTCCTTACAGCTATAAAGCAACAAACTCACTATGTTCCCATTCTTTAAAAACTAGATGCACTCACAACAAATCCATTACACCATGGTTAAATATCTATAGCCTTTTAAAATTAGACTTAAACCTTCTATTAAAACTAATGTCTGATCTTTTCCTAAAAATCACGTAATAGCAAAAGTCAACATGTTATATATTTAACAATGGCCAAGTACACTCTAGCAAATGTTTTCTGCCACAAGGAACTAAACTTTTATTTGTGTAGCTATAGAAAAACCAATCTCCAGAACACTGATATTTCTTGGGGTCCTTTCAGTAAAACTGGCATAACAATTTACAATTGTTAGGCCACTGGCAGCAATCCCATATCTCTTGGACTCACCTCCAATCAAGAGCAAATGGTTCCAGTTTGTTTCTAAGGAGCACATGATAACTATAGTTTTCATCTACAATACCTTGGCAGGGGAAGTGGGTTTCTGCTTATACACTTACAAATCAACTTCCAGGGCTCCCCATAATGCCAGCCCTGGTTTCCTAACATAATCTTGGGGGTTTCCTTTAAGGGGGTAAAATTTTGTCTAGTAATCTAATGGGCATTTCTGAACATGTCACTACAGGATGAACTATGATTTTTCCTCTCTGTGCTGTAACCACGAGGTGAGTAAATAAAATTATCTGCAATCCCCTGGAGTCTATTTTCTGTGGTTGATTAGCAAGCTATAGTTTCTCAACCCCTAGGGTTTCCACCGGCAGCATGACTAAGCAAAGCAGAAAAAGTAGAACCACCGCTTTCCCGGACATACCATGACATTCAGGGTCATCAGTCTCCTTGACCATATCAGAAGGTAGACCTCTATGGATGGCTCCCGACAATAAACTAAGCTACCAGTAGAGGGGTGAACATCCAACTTCTTTGCTTCTTTCTTATTCCTCATTTTCCCTAACATCATTGTTTTTCACATCAAAGATTACAATTTATAAAAACACACACACACACACACACAGAGAGAGAGAGAGAGAGAGAGAGAGAAAGAGAGAGAGAGATTAAAAGATGTTAGGAAAATAATTCACTGGGTTAAGTCAGCCTATTACCTAGCACACCCATGTTTTACTCTTCAAACTGATCAACATGTGATATATAACACTGTAGAAGGCAGAATTTGAAGATAATCCCTCAAATGCCTGGCCCCAAGAGAGCATATCATTAGAACACCTACCCTTTGAGTTTGGTAGATCCTATAAATATGAGGAGATACCACTTCTGGGATTTGGTTCATCAAGAGGAAGATGATTTGACTGGATCTGACCTAATCAGGTGAACACTTAAAAGGGACTGGTGTCTCCTGAAGTTAGACTGGAAGTGTGCTAAGATTTCGTGGAAAGGGTGCGAAGATTTGTGGAAGGTGACTTGGCAAACACACAAGACTGGCCTCTGGTTA
>NW_007131102.1:0-3221 GCF_000164805.1 Carlito syrichta | reverse complement strand
CCAGATCAGCTGAGTAGGGAGGGTGTTCCAATACAGTCACTTGTTTACTGGCTTTAAACATTGTGCTGTGCTATGTGAACTGGTGCATCATAGTGATGCAAGAGCTCCTTTGGAAACATTTTTGCACATACCATTCTCATGCCAAGATAATCAGTTAAGACTTTCCCATTTCTCTATTGATGCTTATTTGGTCTGCTAGGATTCTTCAAAATCAACTGATGGTTTTGATGCACAATTCAATTAAGTCATGCAATGTTTCATCAGTTCTGCTCATTACTGGCTGTCCTGACCTTTCTTCATCTGTGATACTGTCCCCTCAGAAAAAAGTTTAATCCATTTGCACACTGCTGTTTTCTTCATGGCATAATTCCCATAATTCCCATACACTTGGACTAATATATCCCTGATTTCACTTCCACTCTTATTGAGTTTAACAAGAATTTTACTATTTGTTCATTGTTCTAATTCAAACTCTGACATTGTTGTGATGACAGCTCTAATGGATATTCCAGAAAAAGAGTTCCAAATTTGCTTTGACAGGTGGACTAGGTGCTGGCAACTGTGCATAGCTTCCCAAAGGGAGTATTCCGAAGGTGATCATAGTGACATTCAGCAATGAAGTATGGAGTTTTTCTAGGATGAGTTTGCAAACTTAATTGTCAGCTGGTGTATGTGGACCTGCAGACGCGGGGGATTCAAATCTGAGTTAACAAGTGGGTGTTGTGCCAAAGCCACTGATATAATTCACTATGCAGCAAGAGAAAACGAATACACTCAGTTTTTCTTCTATAACTAAATAACAGTATGTCTAGGTAGATATGAAAGTTTTTCAGGCTTCATTTCTCATTATCCTACCTGCTTCAAGAATAGAGCACTTTAACAATGGACATGAACATGACTCTGCACTATCTCCTTTGCAATTCTCACCCTAGCACAAGAAGTCAGTGAATTTAAGTCAAGATTCACTGAACCTCTTCAGTGCCCATGAGCGTTCTCGGTCGGTGGGCACAGCCCCCTAGACCTGTCCCACCTGAATGTGTCCTTGAGCCCAGGACAGCCCTGGACAGGAGACAGAACATGGCTGCGGTTCGTCCCTGGCAGTCCCAGTCCAGTTCCCGGGGAAGCGCGTCCAGCCAGAAGGAGCCTCTCCAGCTGCCTCCCACGATCGCCGGAATCCCCGGCGTCTGCAGGTCCACATACACCAGTCCCGGACAGAGAGCGGCGGATGCACAGCCCACGCCACCTGGAGGCGGCGCTCAACTCCGACACCGCTCCTTCAAAGGCCCCTGGACCACGTCCTTACTCTTGTTCCTCGCTCCACCTGGCGCACCAGGACCAGGGGCCGTCCCCACCAAGCCCCGATAAGCCAGCGACCGCGCCCCCATTCCCAGCCATGCGGAAGCAAAACGACTGCTCCCGCGAGACTTCCGGTGGGCGGAGCGAATGTGTGAGGCCCTTCCGGGTGGGGCGGGGCCTAGCGGCTCGTCGGGCCTGCACCCTGGGCTGAGGCGGGTGTGACGTCATCACCCTGGCAGTGTGCCAGGGAATTGCCGCTTTGTCTGCGCGTGGCCAGCAACAGTTCTTCAGGTCGGAGTGTACCCCTTCGCGGACGGGGTCGCGCCTCGGTCTCGCCATCCTTCCTGGGCGGAGCGCGGAAAACCGAGTCCCCGCTGCCCAGCATCCAGCGGTAAAGCCCCCGCCGTCCAGGCCGCCTTCCTCTCGGGGAAATGTGGGAAGGGTGAATGATCGCAGAGAGGGAGTCCGGGCGCGGGGGAGGCGGCCTCGCAGGGCGGCGGTGTCGCAGGGATGTCCGCGGCGCTTTCCAGTGCGAATCCCACCCACCTGCCTCCCTGCCTCTTGACTTGGGACGAGTGTGGGGCCAAGTGCCCTTGTAGGGCAACCTCCCACCTGCTCCAGAGAACTCTGAAGGGTTGAGCAAGATCTTGGAGAGGCCCAGCTAAGCCTGGCTGGCCGCACATTCCAGCAACCGGTACAGATAATTGTGGGCGGGGGAGGAAGGAGAAGAGGGAGGGAAAAGAGGATGGGGAGGGAAGGGGCAGAAAATGGGAGGGGTAGGGAAGAGGAGGAGGGGCGTGTCAGCTGCTGAGTCTGAGCAGAAGCCTTTTTGACTTCCTCTAGCTGCAGAGACTGAATCTGGACTTGGGTTGCAATAAAGAGAAATTTGGCAACAGTGGTTCATGCACTTTGGAGTTTGTTCAGTGACCACATAAATGCTGGTGTCTCTTTGACTTACGATTTTTAAGGATGTTTAAGGTCACTTTCTACCTACTCTGCTTTCAGCAAAACACAATGTGTGTTTAGTCAGCATTATGGCACTAGGGAAACTAGCTACATCTCAACATATTCTATTTTCCAGAGTTACACAGTGATAATGACTTTTCTGTAACATTTCTTTTGCTTTCAGCATTTGGCCTCAACGGCATTTTCTGTCAGCATGGCATATATCCATCTGAAGCCAGTACTGAAGTGCAAAAAGGTGGACTCAACTT
The DNA here is from genome assembly GCF_000164805.1 of Carlito syrichta. Taxonomy (NCBI): domain Eukaryota; kingdom Metazoa; phylum Chordata; class Mammalia; order Primates; family Tarsiidae; genus Carlito; species Carlito syrichta. The sequence goes on along the minus strand of NW_007131102.1, from coordinate 711 downwards.
GCTCGTAACAACTTATTTGAGTTTCTAAAATGCCTAATAATGTGGTGGGCAAGTAAACGGTATTTACTCACTGGAACAACTTGATTTTCTTCAGACCTAGGATTCATATTTTCTAGCATCTCAAATTGTCATTTTTCAGCTTTGTACATAAATTTGTAAAAGATATGACCATCTTAAATATAGTGATTGTCAATTGGTAGGAAGTAGATGATATATACATGAAACGAAATCTCAGAGTTGCCCCACCATCCCCCGCTTTTGAGGGGGATGAACATTTTGATGTTAGGACTCTGATAGGCTCAACAAAACAGTTTCCAACACAGCTGCCTTAGAAATGACTTTTGCAAGTTATATAGCCGAATGGAACAAGTTGGACTTTTACAGAGTTAAAAAGGTATCCATTATCAGAGAAAATATATACTACATACTCTTAATATGATGTATTAATTTTCATCAGATTAAGATCAAGGAAAATTCCATTCAATCAGGGAAGTAGACTTCAAAAAAGCAGAAGAGTAGCTACTAAATAACAACACTTGACAGAGTTTTTTGTTTTTGTTTTTTCACCTATTTCTATTTGTTCTTTTAAATTATGTGATTCAGAAAACCTTTCTCTCATAAACTTCTTTTTTCTTTATCTCACGAAATTGCATATTAACTGTTGGATGAGTAGTTGTTCTCCATTTATTTCTTTTTTTTCTTCCTAGAATC
>NW_007131101.1:0-8455 GCF_000164805.1 Carlito syrichta | reverse complement strand
CACCACCTTCAAAGGAATTAACATTACAATGCTGACAAAAATCTGCCAGTTGCTTTTGAACAATGTTCAATAAGCTCACTATATTGACTCTATTGAAACTCAAACAGGTACCAAAATTGGAGTAATTACACACAGCTCAGTACAGTATAATGTTAGTCTTCCTCATCTAAAAGCTAACCAATGAAAGAAAACATATCAAGTATTCAAGACTTGATTTCAGGAAAACCACATTTAAAAATTACTACTACATTATTTTCCTCATGTCATCTCCTCTCATTGACAGGAATTTTGTAGGACATCATGCTGTTTAGGGTCATAGTAGTAACTTCATAAACTGATAATGAACCATGGTCCTAACACTTCCAATTTTCAGATACAACTAAATCTTTATCCTTATAAAACAGCAGATCAAATGAACCTACAATGGGTCTAAGGTCATTAAAGTATATCATTTTTCAAAAGTACAACTGCCCTTCATATCATTCAAATATTTTGAACCAACCAATGTTAGAAATAATAATGTAACCTGGTCTCTAATCACTATTTAGTTTATTGTCTTCACTGAAAATTGATTTAAGTAAAAAAAAAAAAGTATCCATCTTTTTCTTATGAAAAATTCAAGTTTTTTTTTTAAAGAGAAAATTATCAAAAATATTTGCAACATGTATATAATGCATGAAAAAATATGAATATAGGCCACAGGAAAGTTAACAAATTGGTTCTGTCACTGCTGTATTCCAGTGTCCTGAACAGTTTCTGGCATCTAATGGGTACCCAGTAAATCATGATGAATACAGAAGACTGAAAAGGAAAACACAATTATATGTACTCTTAACTATATTTAGCTATGTCTTAATTGTATGTATAAACAGTCAATTTTACAGAGAAGCCTTAATAAGACAGTTTCTAAACTGAATACTTGTATAACTAACCTGTAACAAATAAGGTATTTTATTTGGTCCTCTGTATTGCAAAGCAGCTCTGTTCTCAAAAAACACTTCCTATGGTCAGGAAAGTCTAACTACTGGTATTGTGGACAACCTTCCTCATACAAGAAATCTTCCCCATTGATAACTAACTTCTGTTTTCAAATTCTCAGTATTTATACCAGGTATAGTATGAGTTGCAGAGGACAGAGTACTGAACATGTGATACTTCAACCCCAATTCAAGGTAAGAGCATAGAAGATGGGCATTAATCTAATCAGCATATCAATAAATGTGAAATTATCCTTGTAATGACAGCTATAAAAAGAGATAAATGGTGCAATGAGCACATAAAAGAGAAAAAATTGATCCACTCAGAAAGGTCAGAGAAGGTGTGAGTTTAACTCTAGGGACCAACAGTGTTAAACATGCAAAGGGAGAGGGAAGAAGTTATAGGCTCCAAATACTCAAAGGAGGAAAGTATATGACCAAAGCATTAAAAACAGGCCAGTACAACTGCAATGAAGAAACAAAAAGGAAGAAACAAAGTAATTCTTGCAAGAAAAATGGGAGCTAGGTCATGCAAAGCAAAGCAGGTCAAATTAAAGAAATTACACCTTAAGATCAGAGAAATATTGTATTTGAAGCAGAGTGTGGTGTAATTACACTTGTATTCTGAAACTATCATTTTGGCTATTACGTGGAAAGAGTACTTGAGAGGGTAAATAGAGGCTCTAAACACTACTTAGTCAACTACTAGTTTAAGCAGGAGTTAACAAAAGTTTGTAAAATGGTAAACTTAGAGAAATGGAGCAGTAGACAGAGTCAAGAGACTTCAAGTTTAAATTGTTAAAATTTACTGTATTAGCTCAGGAAGGAGTCAGGGACAGATCACAAGTTTCTGACTTTTACTTCTGGTTTGATGAATCAGTTTTTTGATGGGAAAATGAACTAAAAGTGAACCAAAAGATCTTTGAAGATGATCCTAAATTTAGTTTATATTATCTAGGAATATGAAGTATCTCTGGGATAGTCACAGAAAGATACAGCTGCTGGATATAAGCATCTGGAGTAAAGAGAGAATCAAGTCTAATAGAATTTCATAAAACAACAACACAAAGGTTGCTAGAGAAGCTATGCATATGATCACCTATAAAGAAATTTCAAAGAAGGGTTCAGGTTGAACCTTGAATTAATCATGAACATTGAAATTGCACTTTCAGGAGTCAGCGGCGTTTTTGTAAAGCATTAGTAATTTGGTAATATTTAGTAAATATTTTAGGCTTCTGGGTCAGTGAGATCTCTGTTGCATGTTGTTTATTAAACAACATCTTAAAGTGTAAAAATAATCTTAGCTTACAGGCAGTACAAAAACAGGCCACCTGTTGAATCTGACTTTGGGCCTTGTGATCCATGACATTTATCAATAATTTGTATTTGATTAACTCTGAAAAGGAGGAGATTGGGAAGTTATTTCTTCCTCTTTTAAAACTGGAGAGAGAAACCTAGTTCTTCCTAGTGGGAAGAACTAAAATCAAAACAGAGAAGTAGAAAATACAAAAGAGAAGAAATAGAATAAAGACTCTAAAGGCTAGAGAAAATGAGACTCAAATCAGACAGAACATTTTGCATCTAGGAAGATTAAATCTCCAATTTTACTATAGTAAGAGGGAGAAGGTAAATAAAAAGTCTAGACATACACAAGTTGAGATGTCATCAGTGTGGTCTAAAAGGAGACAACTCAGAAATTCTTGGCTTAGGCAAAGTTTGTTCCTCCAACAAATTAAGATGAAGACACAGATTCACAGTTGCCTAGAAGTTCCAGGCCAAATGATGTGAGTACAATCTAATGACTATAGGTGATTTAGTTTTCACCCCAATTTTGGATACAACTCTGGGAGAGGTAGACTACCTCTGTTAATGGGTCTCCTATTTACACTTGAGAACAGGGATCTCTTCTTCTTGCTGCTCTGACAGCACTAACCTACTAGAGCAGAAGTCCTCAACCAAGGGATATTTTGTGACCTAAGGAATATCTGGCAATATATGGTGACATTTCTGGTTGTCAGAGCTAGAGTGTGTGTTACTGGCAGCTTTGAGCAGAGGTCAAGGATGTTGCTAAATATCCTACAACACTCTGAAAAGCACCCACACCAAAGAAATATACAGGCCTCAATGTCAAGAGTGTTGAAGGTGAAAAACCTTTACTAGAGAATAAACCGTATCTTCCTTTGCCTGTCAATTCCAAAATTCAATCTGCACAAGTGTTGTGTGACTCTGCTCCTTTAGATATAAATGGAAAGGTAATGTTAACAGTTTATCTGGAGGATAACGTAGCTTGAAGGAGAAGTATCAAGCTAACAAAATCCACACAGCCATCACCAGAAGGGCATGTTAAAAAGTTAAAAAGTTAAATCAGCCAGGCGTGGTAGTGCATGCCTGTAATTCCGGCTACTTGGAAGGCTGAGGTGGAAGGATTGGCAGACCCCAGTAGGTCGAGGCTGTGGTGGCTGGGAGCAAGCCACTGCACTCCAGTCTGGGCAACAGCATGAGACTCCAACTTGAAAAAAAAAAGTTAAAAAGTTAAAAAGGGCGTGTTGAAAACTTCATTAAAATACAATGAAAACAGTAAAGAAAGTAGCTACATTTAAAATAAAAATTCTAAGAAAATAAATTTAAAATTTAGAATTTAAAATTTCCATTAAAAATATATGTATGTCCACCGTAGTAGTTGTTGGAACTAGTATTTTGGAAGACCAAACAGGGAGAAATAGTTGAAAGATTAGAAATGAGAATCCTAGCACTCCTGCCTGGGTGACAGAGTGAGACTCCAACTCAAAAAACAAAAAAAGAGAGAGAGAGAGAGAGAATCCTAAATGGAGAGAAACTGGAAAGATTCTAGGAAGAAAAAAAGAAATAAATGGAGAACAACTACTCATCCAACAGTTAATATAGCAATTTCTTGAGATAAAGAAAAAAAAAGTTTATGAGAGAAAAGGTTTTCTGAATCACATAATTTAAAAGAACAAATAGAAATAGGTGAAAAAACAAAAACAAAAAACTCTGTCAAGTGTTATTTAGTAGCTACTCTTCTGCTTTTTGAAGTCTACTTCCCTGATTGAATGGAATTTTCCTTGATCTTAATCTGATGAAAATTAATACATCATATTAAGAGTATGTAGTATATATTTTCTCTGATAATGGATACCTTTTTAACTCTGTAAAAGTCCAACTTGTTCCATTCGGCTATATAACTTGCAAAAGTCATTTCTAAGGCAGCTGTGATGGAAACTGTTTTGTTGAGCCCTATCAGAGTCCTAACATCAAAATGTTCATCCCCCTCAAAAGGGGGGGATGGTGGGGCAAGTCTGACATTTCGTTTCATGTATATATCATCTACTTCCTCCCAATTGACAATCACTATATTTAAGATGGTCATATCTTTTACAAATTTATGTACAAAGCTGAAAAATGACAATTTGAGATGCTAGAAAATATGAATCCTAGGTCTGAAGAAAATCAAGTTGTTCCAGTGAGTAAATACCGTTTACTTGCCCACCACATTATTAGGCATTTTAGAAACTCAAATAAGTTGTTACGAGCAAGTTGAGTCCACCTTTTTGCACTTCAGTACTGGCTTCAGATGGATATATGCCATGCTGACAGAAAATGCCGTTGAGGCCAAATGCTGAAAGCAAAAGAAATGTTACAGAAAAGTCATTATCACTGTGTAACTCTGGAAAATAGAATATGTTGAGATGTAGCTAGTTTCCCTAGTGCCATAATGCTGACTAAACACACATTGTGTTTTGCTGAAAGCAGAGTAGGTAGAAAGTGACCTTAAACATCCTTAAAAATCGTAAGTCAAAGAGACACCAGCATTTATGTGGTCACTGAACAAACTCCAAAGTGCATGAACCACTGTTGCCAAATTTCTCTTTATTGCAACCCAAGTCCAGATTCAGTCTCTGCAGCTAGAGGAAGTCAAAAAGGCTTCTGCTCAGACTCAGCAGCTGACACGCCCCTCCTCCTCTTCCCTACCCCTCCCATTTTCTGCCCCTTCCCTCCCCATCCTCTTTTCCCTCCCTCTTCTCCTTCCTCCCCCGCCCACAATTATCTGTACCGGTTGCTGGAATGTGCGGCCAGCCAGGCCTAGCTGGGCCTCTCCAAGATCCTGCTCAACCCTTCAGAGTTCTCTGGAGCAGGTGGGAGGTTGCCCTACAAGGGCACTTGGCCCCACACTCGTCCCAAGTCAAGAGGCAGGGAGGCAGGTGGGTGGGATTCGCACTGGAAAGCGCCGCGGACATCGCTGCGACACCGCCGCCCTGCGAGGCCGCCTCCCCCGCGCCCGGACTCCCTCTCCGCGATCATTCACCCTTCCCACATTTCCCCGAGAGGAAGGCGGCCTGGACGGCGGGGGCTTTACCGCTGGATGCTGGGCAGCGGGGACTCGGTTTTCCGCGCTCCGCCCAGGAAGGATGGCGAGACCGAGGCGCGACCCCGCCTGCGAAGGGGTACACTCCGACCTGAAGAACTGTTGCTGCGGCCACGCGCAGACAAAGCGGCAATTCCCTGGCACACTGCCAGGGTGATGACGTCACACCCGCCTCAGCCCAGGGTGCAGGCCCGACGAGCCGCTAGGCCCCGCCCCACCCGGAAGGGCCTCACACATTCGCTCCGCCCACCGGAAGTCTCGCGGGAGCAGTCGTTTTGCTTCCGCATGGCTGGGGATGGGGGCGCGGTCGCTGTCTTATCCGGGCTTGGTGGGGACGGCCCCTGGTCCTGGTGCGCCAGGTGGAGCGAGGAACAAGAGTAAGGACGTGGTCCAGGGGCCTTTGAAGGAGCGGTGTCGGAGTTGAGCGCCGCCTCCAGGTGGCGTGGGCTGTGCATCCGCCGCTCTCTGTCCGGGACTGGTGTATGTGGACCTGCAGATGCCGGGGATTCCGGCGATCGTGGGAGGCAGCTGGAGAGGCTCCTTCTGGCTGGACGCGCTTCCCCGGGAACTGGACTGGGACTGCCAGGGACGAACCGCAGCCACGTTCTGTCTCCTGTCCAGGGCTGTCCTGGGCTCAAGGACACATTCAGGTGGGACAGGTCTAGGGGGCTGTGCCCACCGACCGAGAACGCTCATGGGCACTGAAGAGGTTCAGTGAATCTTGACTTAAATTCACTGACTTCTTGTGCTAGGGTGAGAATTGCAAAGGAGATAGTGCAGAGTCATGTTCATGTCCATTGTTAAAGTGCTCTATTCTTGAAGCAGGTAGGATAATGAGAAATGAAGCCTGAAAAACTTTCATATCTACCTAGACATACTGTTATTTAGTTATAGAAGAAAAACTGAGTGTATTCGTTTTCTCTTGCTGCATAGTGAATTATATCAGTGGCTTTGGCACAACACCCACTTGTTAACTCAGATTTGAATTCCCCGCGTCTGCAGGTCCACATACACCAGCTGACAATTAACTTTGCAAACTCATCCTAGAAAAACTCCATACTTCATTGCTGAATGTCACTATGGTCACCTTCGGAATACTCCCCTTGGGAAGCTATGCACAGTTGCCAGCACCTGGTCCACCTGTCAAAGCAAATTTGGAACTCTTTTTCTGGAATAGCCATTAGAACTGTCATCACAACAATGTCAGAGTTTGAATTAGAACAATGAACAAATAGTAAAATTCTTGTTAAACTCGATAAGAGTGGAAGTGAAATCAGGGATATATTAGGCCAAGTTTATGGGAATTATGCCATGAAGAAAACAGCAGTGTGCAAATGGATTAAACGTTTTTCTGAGGGGACAGTATCACAGATGAAGAAAGGTCAGGACAGCCAGTAATGAGCAGAACTGATGAAATATTGCATGACAATTGAATTGTGCATCAAAACCATCAGTTGATTTTGAGAATCCTAGCAGACCAAATAAGCATCAATAGAGAAATGGGAAAGTCTTAACTGATTATCTTGGCATGAGAATGGTATGTGCAAAAATGTTTCCAAAGGAGCTCTTGCATCACTATGATGCACCAGTTCACATAGCACAGCACAATGTTTAAAGCCAGTAAACAAGTGACTGTATTGGAACACCCTCCCTACTCAGCTGATCTGGTTCCCAATGCTTTTTTTCTTTACCTGAAGATAAAGGAAATATTGAAAGGAAGACATGTTGATGACATTCAGGACATAAAAGGAAAAACAAAAACAGCTCTGATGGCCATTCCAGAAAGAGTTCTAAAATTGCTTTGACGAGTGGACTAGGTGCTGGCACCAGATTATAGCTTCCCAAGGGGAGTACTTCAGAGGAGACCATAGTGATACATGAGGTATGTAGCACCTTTTCTAATCTGCCTGTTACATAGCGATATATGAGGTATATAGCACTTTTTCTAGGATGAGTTCATAAACTTAGTTGTCAGCCATTGTAGGTAGAGGCACTGTTCAGAGGCACAAAAGGCTGAATTTGAAGGGTCTGGCAGTGGGATCTCACCTGAGGTTTGGAGTCCTCTTCTAGACCTCCAGTTGTTGGCAGAATTAATTTCCTTGTGGCTGTTGGACTGAGGTCTCTTTTATATGTTGCTTGCTCTTAACCAGAGGCCAGTCTTGTGTGTTTGCCAAGTCACCCTTCCACGGATCTTCGCACACTTCCAGTCTAACTTCAGGAGACACCAGTCCCTTTTAAGTGTTCACCTGATTAGGTCAGATCCAGTCAAATCATCTCCCTCTTGATGAACCAAATCCCAGAAGTGGTATCTCCTCATATTTATAGGATCTACCAAACTCAAAGGGTAGGTGTTCTAACGATATGCTCTCTTGGGGCCAGGCATTTGAGGGATTATCTTCAAATTCTGCCTTCTACAGTGTTATATATCACATGTTGATCAGTTTGAAGAGTAAAACATGGGTGTGCTAGGTAATAGACTGACTTAACCCAGTGAATTATTTTCCTAACATCCTTTAATCTCTCTCTCTATGCTCACCATCACTGTGTTATGAGGGAAGTGTGCAAAATAAGAAAGTAAATATAAGGCTCAACTTCAGCATTTTGGGGGATGTTTTCCACTCCCCCAAAAATAATTGTTCTAGGTCTGCTTTTGAGTGAGGATATATGGTAACCTTTTCTTTGTTTCTGTGATAGAGCACTGCGTATGATCTCCTCTAAATCAGAAAATACACGGTTAATACAGTAACATTCAATTATATTAACACTTTTTCTGTAAAGTTGATAACTACTCTTTGAAAAGAAAGACATTTTTGTCTTTAAAATACATTATCTTTTAAATGTATCCATTAAAAACTTATTGGGCATCTACTCTATGAAAAGCCTCAACAAAAACCTTATATACCTTTTAGATTTGTAAGGCAGATGGTTGTCAAAAGAAAATAAAAACAAGTACAACTGGGATTAGTGTCACAAAAGCCACAATAAATTGTGGCAATAAAATAGATTAACGAACCTACACCACACTGTGAGTGAGAGGAGGTCTTCTTGTTATATTCAAGCTGAACTAAAGATGTGTAGGAAAACTCTGGTGAAA
>NW_007131100.1:0-1038 GCF_000164805.1 Carlito syrichta | reverse complement strand
AAAACAAGTTATTCACAGTGTGAAGTTAGTAATAATCCATATTAAAAGCTCATAGTTTTATTTAAAAGGTCTGAAATATTTCTAATTTATATTTGATGCCAATATTTACATATAAACAAGTCTTTTTATTTATAAAAATCTTATACATGTGTACCTGTATTGCATGTTATTTATGTGTGTGTGCAAACATTTTAAGATTTACATATACATATGCTTTCATCATTACCATATACCATTAAATGAAATAAACTTTTGATAAATGCATCTAACAGCATGCATAAGAGGGGTTACTGTAAGCTATCTTTATTTCAAGTGCAAGTATTATTTATTTTTATATCAAGTCTATTACTACTTCCCACTCAAAAAAATTTCTGCACTTGAAAATTTAAGCTTTGTATTTTCTTTTGGACATCTCTCTTCAGTAGCTATGGTTAATGGACTCAAAGGTTTTTAAAACCATAATCAATATATATTGATTGCTTTTTCTTTTTTAATTTTATCCACAATATTGTTTAATTATATTAACTTCCTATTATTTTGAGCTTTATCATATGGAAGTATATTTTCCAATCACTATTTTGAAGCATAAGTGTATTCAAAAATTTGTTGGGATTCAAATAAACTAAAGGACCTTAATTAAGATCTTTAGTCTAACATATATTTGTTTTGTTTTGTTTTTTGAGTTGGAGTCTCACTCTTACCCAGGCTGTAGTGCGTGGCATGCTCCTGTTCACTGCAGCCTCAACCTGCTGGTCTCAGGCTATGCTTTCACTTCAGCCTTCCAAGTAGCAGAATTACAGGCATGCACCACCATGCCCGGCTAATTTTTTGATTTATTGTGGAGATGAGGTCTTGCCAAGTTGCCTGGGCTGGTCTTGAACCCCTGGGCTCAGGCAATCCTTTCATCTCAGTCTCCCAAAGTGCTGGGATTATAGGCATGAGACACCACGCCTGACCATGTATTTGTTAAAGCAGTGTCAGAGTAGTCATTTTGAAATACTTTTACAATTAATGATTATTAGGAATTAATTGACACCA
>NW_007131099.1:0-882 GCF_000164805.1 Carlito syrichta | reverse complement strand
GCAGGTCCTTGGTGACATAGCCCAGGTTTCTGTTGAGGGCTAGTGCCTTAAAAGGCAAAATGGAGCTGAAAGGTGAGAAAAGTTGAGGCTAATAATAGATGCAATTCATATTAATTTGGTCAAATCTGGCAAGAGGCAGTAACTTTCTTTTTAAATTAGACTAAAATAAATTATTTTCTCATATTTTTATTTTATTGGTCATGTGGTTTATTTGCTATTTTGAAATAATCTTCAGCAACACAGATCCTTTCTTACCAAAAAACAAAAAGTCTTTTCTTTTGTCATTTTGTAAATGCTTCCCAAGCTGAAAGTAACCAAACCATCTTTTTTAAATGAACCATTCATGCATCTCAAAATCAGTAGATTGGTAATTAAATCTTTAAAAATATGTTGGTGTTTTGTGATCATCTGTTTTTAAAAAATCAAATTCATTAAAAGATAATAGAATTTGGCTTGAAAAGTATACCAAAAATCCCATGAGGAAGGTTTCTTGCAATGTTACCACTGTTTGCATTCAGTGTTTCCATTGTATTCCTTTTCCCAATGCACTTTTCATCCCGTTCAATCTTCCTCTCAAAACAGGGAGATTGTACAGCCAGTATCAATAAGATAAGATTAGATATAGTTCTCAAAGAACATTTAAAATAATAACTACAACATAGAGTTGACTTTAGAAACATAAACCATTTTTTGTTTCAGTATAATTTTTCCCGAGGAAAAATCAGTTCTGTTTATTATGTTGTATTACTTTCAATACAAATACACTGTAATCTTCTGGGATATCTAAATACCATGTAAAGCTTAAAAATTATAAATGGATACAGAACAAACCTATAGGCATATAATTTCATCTTGAAACACATATCTTTCATATCTACATGT
>NW_007131098.1:0-798 GCF_000164805.1 Carlito syrichta | reverse complement strand
AAGAACATTTAAAATAATAACTACAACATAGAGTGACTTTAGAAACATAAACCATTTTTTGTTTCAGTATAATTTTTCCCGAGGGAAAAGTCAGTTCTGTTTATTATGTTGTATTACTTTCAATACAAATATACTGTAGTCTTCTGGGATATCTAAATACCATGTAAAGCTTAAAAATTATAAATGGATACAGAACAAACCTATAGGCATATAATTCATCTTGAAACACATATCTTTCATATCTACATGCAGTTTTTTTTTACCAATTGTGGAAATTGGTAGATATCTAAAAGACTGTACAGATTAAATAGACATCTGGGGGGAAGGGGTAAGAGAAATCAAATTATAAAATATTCAAATATTTTTATTGCATAAATAAACATAAAGTCTATTTTGAGATTCTACTTTTTTTTTTATTTGGAGTCTCACTCTGTCACACGCTGGAGTGCAGTGGAATGCTCACTGCCACCCCAGCATTGACAAGCTAGGCTCTGGTGATTCTTCCACCTCAGCCTCCAAGTAGCCAGAACTACAGAAGTGCACTACCATGCCCAACTAATTTTTTATTTTTATTGTAGAGACAACATCTCGCCAAGTTCCCCATCTGGTCTCAAACCTGCAGACTCAGGCAGTCCGCTTGCTTTGGCCTCCCAAAGTCAAAGTGCTGGGATTACAGGCTGAGCCACCGAGCCTGGCTCCTACTTAAAAAAAATAAAAACAAATTCTGTGAAACAATAGGCAAAAGGGGAAAATGTTAAGGCCATTTGAGAAAATACAAACATTTTGCAAAAGCCATTT
>NW_007131097.1:0-783 GCF_000164805.1 Carlito syrichta | reverse complement strand
TGAGCAGAAGCTTTGTAGTTGATGTAATCCCACCTGTCTACTTTTTTTTTGTTGACGGTGCTTTTAAAATCTCATTTAAAAAAATCTTTGCCCAGACCAATGTCATGAAATATTTCCCCTACATTTTCGTCTAGTAGTTTTATAATTTTGGGTCTTACATGTAAATCTTTTGTCTTTGAGTTGATTTTTGTAAATGGTGAGAGAGAGGAGTTTAGTAGTAAAAAAATGGAGACAATATCTGTCAGATTATTCACTTCTTGTTACATACTTCTTGCATTTGTTTATTCAAATTAACAATCCTTTTGGTCCATACTATATATTAGACACTGCTATTAAGATTCAGGTTTAAAAAATAACAGAAAACATTAAATGTATTTTTAAAATGTCTTTAGTTCCTGTACAGTTCAGCAGCAAGGGATTCCTGGACATTACCTGTACAAATCTGCCATCTATCTAACAATGGAAATCATTGATTTATCTTAGCAATTTTGAGCTCAGAAGTATTTCAGAACACTCAGACTTTGCAGGGAAGAGAGCGGTTGTTTTCTACTTGCAGAAAAAGAGCAGAGGTGTCCTTATTGCTTTTATTTATTTTCTAACCATGTGCACTACGAATCTCAAGTTTCTTCCCTTTTAAAGAACAGCATAGAGCATGTATAGTTTCCCTCACTAGACTTTAACATATATAAATAAAACATATATATATATATATATATATATATATATATATATATAATGCACAACATTTAAAGGAAGAAATTTTAACTGATAATTAGCAACCAT
>NW_007131096.1:0-851 GCF_000164805.1 Carlito syrichta | reverse complement strand
TTTTTGTTGACTGTGCTTTTAAATCTCATTTAAAAAAATCTTGGCCCAGACCAATGTCATGAAATATTCCCCTACATTTTCGTCTAGTAGTTTTATAATTTTGGGTCTTACATTTAAATCTTTTGTCTTTGAGTTGATTTTTGTAAATGGTGAGAGAGAGGAATTTAGTAGTAAAAAAATGGAGACAATATCTGTCAGATTATTCACTTCTTGTTACATACTTCTTGCATTTGTTTATTCAAATTAGCAATCCTTTTGGTCCATACTATATATTAGACACTGCTATTAAGATTCAAGTTTAAAAAATAACAGAAAACATTAAATGTATTTTTAAAATGTCTTTAGTTCCTGTACAGTTCAGCAGCAAGGGATTCCTGGACATTACCTGTACAAATCTGCCATCTATCTAACAATGGAAATCATTGATTTATCTTAGCAATTTTGAGCTCAGAAGTATTTCAGAACACTCAGACTTTGCAGGGAATGAGAGTGGTTGTTTTCTACTTGCAGAAAAAGAGCAGAGGTGTCCTTATTGCTTTTATTTATTTTCTAACCATGTGCACTATGAATCTCAAGTTTCTTCCCTTTTAAAGAACAGCATAGAGCATGTATAGTTTCCCTCACTAGACTTTAACATATATAAATAAAACATATATATATATATATATATATATATATATATATAATGCACAACATTTAAAGGAAGAAATTTTAACTGATAATTAGCAACCATCATAAGGTTTCCTTCTCTTGCTTAAGACATGTAACTTTTTACTGGGAAAGGAAAAAGAGATCTCTATACTGAATTATCTAAAAATTATAAAATAACTTACTTGAGAATTAAAAATTTG
>NW_007131095.1:0-3363 GCF_000164805.1 Carlito syrichta | reverse complement strand
ATTTGGTCAAATCTGGCAAGAGGCAGTAACTTTCTTTTTAAATTAGACTAAAATAAATTATTTTCTCATATTTTTATTTTATTGGTCATGTGGTTTATTTGCTATTTTGAAATAATCTTCAGCACACAGATCCTTTCTTACCAAAAAACAAAAAGCCTTTTCTTTTGTCATTTTGTAAATGCTTCCCAAGCTGAAAGTATCCAAACCATCTTTTTAAATGAACCATTCATGCATCTCAAAATCAGTAGATTGGTAATTAAATCTTTAAAAATATGTTGGTGTTTTGTGAACTTCTGTTTTTAAAAAATCAAATTCATTAAAAGATAATAGAATTTGGCCTCAAAAGTATACCAAAAATCCCATGAAGAAGGTTTCTTGCAATGTTACCACTGCTTGCATTCAGTGTTTCCATTGTATTCCTTTTCCCAATGCACTTTTCATCCCGTTCAATCTTCCTCTCAAAACAGGGAGATTGTACAGCCAGTATCAATAAGATAAGATTAGATATAGTTCTCAAAGAACATTTAAAATAATAACTACAACATAGAGTTGACTTTAGAAACATAAACCATTTTTTGTTTCAGTATAATTTTTCCCGAGGAAAAATCAGTTCTGTTTATTATGTTGTATTACTTTCAATACAAATACACTGTAATCTTCTGGGATATCTAAATACCATGTAAAGCTTAAAATTATAATGGATACAGAGCAACCTATAGGCATATAATTCATCTTGAAACACATATCTTTCATATCTACATGTAGTTTTTTTTACCAATTGTGGAAATTGGTAGATATCTAAAAGACTGTACAGATTAAATAGACATTCGGGGGGAAGGGGTAAGAGAAATCAAATTATAAAATATTCAAATATTTTTATTGCATAAATAAACATAAAGTCTATTTTGAGATTCTGCTTTTTTTTTTAATTTGGAGTCTCACTCTGTCACACGCTGGAGTGCAGTGGAATGCTCACTGCCACCCCAGCATTGACAAGCTAGGCTCTGGTGATTCTTCCACCTCAGCCTCCAAGTAGCCAGAACTACAGAAGTGCACTACCATGCCCAACTAATTTTTTATTTTTATTGTAGAGACAACATCTCGCCAAGTTCCCCATCTGGTCTCAAACCGGCAGGCTCAGGCAGTCCACTTGCTTTGGCCTCCCAAAGTCAAAGTGCTGGGATTACAGGCTGAGCCACCGAGCCTGGCTCCTACTTAAAAAAAATAAAAACAAATTCTGTGAAACAATAGGCAAAAGGGGAAAATGTTAAGGCCATTTGAGAAAATGCAAACATTTTGCAAAAGCCATTTTGGAATCTTCCCAAATTAATAATGCTGCACTTCTCAGGATCATATCTTGCTTTAATTTTTTAAAGTTTTATTTTGTTTTGAATTGGCACATAATAGTTTACATATTTATGGTATACAGTGTGATGTTGCAATATGTGTATACATTAAGTAATTATCAGATCAATTAGCAAACACTTGTCATTTCTATGTGTTGGAAACATACAAAATCCAGTCTTTTGAAAAATATAATACATAACTGTTGGCTATAGTCATCCATCTGTACAGTAGAACACCAGAACTTATTCCTCCTAACTGTACCTTTGTACCCACTGACCAACTTCTCTTCATAAACCCCCCCACTACTCTCCCCAGCTTCTGATAGTTACCATTTTACTCTCTGATTATTAGATTCCATGAATGAGATCATGTGGTATTTGTCCTTCTGTGCATGGCTTATTTCACTTAGCATAATGTTCTCTAGGTTCATCCATGTTGTCAAAAGTGACAGGATTTTGTTCTTTTTATGGATGAATAGTATATCATTGTTCATATATACCACATTTTCTTTATCCATTCATCCATTAATGGACACATACATTTATTACATATTTTGACTATTGTGTATAGTGCTGAAATAAACATGGGGTTGCAGATATCTCTTCAGCATACTGATTTTATTTTTAAAAATATATATACCTAGTAGTGGGATTGTTGAGTCATGTGGTTGTCCTATTTCTAGTTTTTTAGGTACTTAATACTGTTGTCCATAATGCTTGTATTAATTTACCTTCCCACCAACAGTACATGAGTTCCCTTTTTTCCATATCTTCATCAGCATTTGTTATTTTTTGTCTTTTAATAATAGCCATTCTAACTGGGATGAGATCATTGTGATTTGAAGTTGCATTTCCCTGATAATTAATGATGCCGAACATTTTTTCATATACCTGTTGGTCAAATATATGTCTTCAGAGAAACATCTAGTTAAATCTTCTGCCCATTTTTTTTCAAATTAATTGTTTGTTTTCACTATTGAATTTCTTGAGTTCCTTAATGTATTCTGCATCTTAACCTCTTGTCAGATGAGATATATTCAAATAATTTCTTCCACTCTGTAGGTTGCCTTTGTACTCTGTTCACTCTTTCCTTTGTTGAGCAGAAGCTTTGTAGTTTGATGTAATCCCATCTGTCTACTTTTATTTTTGTTGACTGTGCTTTTAAAATCTCATTAAAAAAAATCTTTGCCCAGACCAATGTCATGAAATATTTCCCCTACATTTTCGTCTAGTAGTTTTATAATTTTGGGTCTTACATTTAAATCTTTTGTCTTTGAGTTGATTTTTGTAAATGGTGAGAGAGAGAGTTAGTAGTAAAAAATGGAGACAATATCGTCAGATATTCACTTCTTGTACATACTCTGCATTTGTTTATTCAAATTAACAATCCTTTTGGTCCATACTATATATTAGACACTGCTATTAAGATTCAAGTTTAAAAAATAACAGAAAACATTAAATGTATTTTTAAAATGTCTTTAGTTCCTGTACAGTTCAGCAGCAAGGGATTCCTGGACATTACCTGTACAAATATGCCATCTATCTAACAATGGAAATCATTGATTTATCTTAGCAATTTTGAGCTCAGAAGTATTTCAGAACACTCAGACTTTGCAGGGAAGAGAGTGGTTGTTTTCTACTTGCAGAAAAAGAGCAGAGGTGTCCTTATTGCTTTTATTTATTTTCTAACCATGTACACTATGAATCTCAAGTTTCTTCCCTTTTAAAGAACAGCATAGAGCATGTATAGTTTCCCTCACTAGACATTAACATATATAAATAAAACATATATATATATATATATATATATATAATGCACAACATTTAAAGGAAGAAATTTTAACTGATAATTAGCAACCATCATAAGGTTTCCTTCCCTTGCTTAAGACATGTAACTTTTTACTGGGAAAGGAAAAAGAGATCTCTATACTAAATTATCTAAAAATTATAAAATAACTTACTTGAGAATTAAAAATTTGTCACAGAATAGAGCTAATACAGTGCCACAGTCTTTAAG
>NW_007131094.1:0-778 GCF_000164805.1 Carlito syrichta | reverse complement strand
GATTCCTGGACATTACCTGTACAAATCTGCCATCTATCTAACAAGGGAAATCATTGATTTATCTTAGCAATTTTGAGCTCAGAAGTATTTCAGAACACTCAGACTTTGCAGGGAATGAGAGTGGTTGTTTTCTACTTACAGAAGAAGATCAGAGGTGTCCTTATTGCTTTTATTTATTTTCTAACCATGTACACTATGAATCTCAAGTTTCTTCCCTTTTAAAGAACAGCATAGAGCATGTACAGTTTCCCTCACTAGACTTTAACATATATAAATAAAACATATATATATATATATATATATATATAATGCACAACATTTAAAGGAAGAAATTTTAACTGATAATTAGCAACCATCATAAGGTTTCCTTCTCTTGCTTAAGACATGTAACTTTTTACTGGGAACGGAAAAAGAGATCTCTATACTGAATTATCTAAAAATTATAAAATAACTTACTTGAGAATTAAAAATTTGTCACAGAATAGAGCTAATACAGTGCCACAGCCTTTAAGAAATAGAAGGTTAGCCTGGTTCGGTGGCTCAGCCTGTAATCCCACACCTTTGGGAGGCTGAGGTGAGTGGATTGCCTGAGCCCATGGGTTCGAGACCTGCCTGGGCAGTGAGACCTCATCTCTACAATAAATCAAAAAAACAGCCAGGCGTGGTAGTGCATGCCTGTATTCTGGCTGCTTGGAAGGCTGAGGCAGAAGGATCACCGGAGCCCAGCAGGTCGAGGCTGCGGTGGCCGGGAGCGGCCACTGCACTCCAGTCTGGGCGA
>NW_007131093.1:0-689 GCF_000164805.1 Carlito syrichta | reverse complement strand
GCTTTTATTTATTTTCTAACCATGTACACTATGAATCTCAAGTTTCTTCCCTTTTAAAGAACAGCATAGAGCATGTACAGTTTCCCTCACTAGACTTTAACATATATAAATAAAACATATATATATATATATATATATATATATATATGCACAACATTTAAAGGAAGAAATTTTAACTGATAATTAGCAACCATCATAAGGTTTCCTTCTCTTGCTTAAGACATGTAACTTTTTACTGGGAACGGAAAAAGAGATCTCTATACTGAATTATCTAAAAATTATAAAATACCTTACTTGAGAATTAAAAATTTGTCACAGAATAGAGCTAATACAGTGCCACAGCCTTTAAGAAATAGAAGGTTAGCCTGGTTCGGTGGCTCAGCCTGTAATCCCACACCTTTGGGAGGCTGAGGTGAGTGGATTGCCTGAGCCCATGGGTTCGAGACCTGCCTGGGCAGTGAGACCTCATCTCTACAATAAATCAAAAAAACAGCCAGGCGTGGTAGTGCATGCCTGTATTCTGGCTGCTTGGAAGGCTGAGGCAGAAGGATCACCGGAGCCCAGCAGGTCGAGGCTGCGGTGGCCGGGAGCGGCCACTGCACTCCAGTCTGGGCGACAGAGTGAGACTCCAACTCAAAAAAAAAAAAAAAAACTAGAAGGTTAGATGATGTGGGATCTTAATTTAAGTG
>NW_007131092.1:0-875 GCF_000164805.1 Carlito syrichta | reverse complement strand
GACTCCAACTCAAAAAAAAAAAAAAATTAGAAGGTTAGATGATATTGGATCTTAATTTAAGTGCAAAAGAATAGACAAAACAGATGACCTGAGTGGTCCCTTTCAGCAGTTCCCAATATAGTCATATATTTTGTAAGCAAAATATTAATTTATGCTTACTTTTACTATTCATTTACTAATAGGAATGGATTTTATTGAATGGAGTAAAATTGCTTCTAGTTTTTTTTTGTAACTAGCAAAGTGCTTTATAATTGCATTAATAGAAACTTTTAGTGATTTGTAAAAGACTGAGTGTCATCAGTAATCCAAGGGCAGACAAAAATTAAAAAGTTAAAGTCTCTTTCTCTTCCTCATATCTTAAATGACTGGTATAAGTGAGGACTGAGCAGAAGAATATTAGGACTAGAGAGTAACCTCATTCCAAGAACGTGATAAAGTTTTGTCATAAAATGAGCCAGGGATAGGTCACTAAGGACAGTACTTCACCAGTTGCAGGTGTAGAGTCGACACCCAGGATTTAAAGACCTAGAGTCCACTGCTTAACTACTATTTATGCTATCCCTCATTATAAATCAAGTTAATAACTATAAGTTAGATAAGCACAAATCTTGTTTCTTTAAAGTCCTTAATTGTTTTTTTCTAATTATAAACTTATTAGATTGGAAATTAGAAGAGATTAGTTTTTGGTTCTAATTTAACTGTAAAACATTAGGCCCCTGAACTTTCTTTGCTTCACTTTGGTTATATAATAAAATTATTAGAATGAATATAAGACCTTTTATTTCCCCCAAATTCACTTGTTCATTAGAATCCCATTCTACAGGGAATATCCATGTACTTTGTTTGCCGCTTTCTCCTTAATGTACCAGAGTTGA
>NW_007131091.1:0-835 GCF_000164805.1 Carlito syrichta | reverse complement strand
TTCTTTTAAAAATGTCATTCATACACTTCATTTTTTAGAACTTGGGTAGTTTAATCTATTTACAGTATTATTGTTGATAGTGAGGGCTTGTTTCCATCAATTTAAAAATTATTTTAAAAATGAAAATAAAAATTATTTTCTGGTTGTTTTGTGTATTCTTTTATTCTGTCTTTCTCTGCTGTTTATCTTCACTGTTTTTGCTGTTGTGATATGGTTTGATTTTTTCTTTTAATAAATTTGCTTATCTGTTTTATCATAGAGTTTTATACCTCTTGGGTTTTTTTGTTTTGCTTTGTTTTGTTTTGTGACAATAGTTATTGTCCTTTCACTTCCAGATTTAGGATTCCTGTAAGCATTTTGGCAAGACAGGCCCAATGGTGATAAATTCCCATAGTTTTTGCTTATCTGGGAAAGACTTTATTTCTCTTTCATTTCAAAATGATAGTTTTGGGGTAAAAAAAAAAAAGGATAGCCTTTCTTGGCTGACAGTTTTATATCCTTTCAGCACTTTTAACGCATTCTGCTCTTCTTTCCTGTCCTGTATGATTTCTACTGAGAAATTCGTTGTTATGCTGAGATTCTATTATATGGGACTTGATACTTTTCTCTTACTATTTTAAAAATTCTGTCATTGTTGCTGACTACATAGTTTGACTATAATGTGCCTCTCAGAAAACTTTTTTGAGCTGAATCTATTTGGTAAACTTTGAGCTTCCTGAATTTTTATGTCCATGTTTCTTTCAAGATTTTGGAATTATTTAAATCTATTATTTCATTAAATTGGTTTTCTACCTCTTTCATTTCAAAATCATAGTTTTGGGGTATAAAAAAAGGT
>NW_007131090.1:0-909 GCF_000164805.1 Carlito syrichta | reverse complement strand
AAATTCCCATAGTTTTTGCTTATCTGGGAAAGACTTTATTTCTCTTTCATTTCAAAATGATAGTTTTGGGGTAAAAAAAAAGGATAGCCTTTCTTGGCTGACAGTTTTATATCCTTTCAGGACTTTTAATGCATTCTGCTCTTCTTTCCTGTCCTGTATGATTTCTACTGAGAAATTCGCTGTTATGCTGAGATTCTATTATATGGGACTTGATGCTTTTCTCTTACTATTTTAAAAATTCTGTCATTGTTGCTGACTACAGAGTTTGACTATAATGTGCCTCTCAGAAAACTTTTTTGAGCTGAATCTATTTGGTAAACTTTGAGTTTCCTGAATTTTTATGTCCATGTTTCTTTCAAGATTTTGGAATTATTTAAATCTATTATTTCATTAAATTGGTTTTCTACCTCTTTCATTTCAAAGTAATAGTTTTGGGGTATAAAAAAGGTTAGCCTTTCTTGGCTGATAATTTTATATCCTTTCAGCACTTTTAATGCATATGTTTTGTTTTGTGACAATGGTTATTGTCCTTTCACTTCCAGATGTAGGATTCCTCTAAGCATTTTTCATAAGGCAGGCTTAATGGTGATAAATTCCCTTAGTTTTTGCTTATCTGGGAAAGACTTATTTCTCTTTCATTTCAAAATGAAAGTTTTTGGGTACTAAAAAAAAAGGATAGCCTTTCTTGGCTGACAGTTTTATATATATATATATATATATATATATATATATATAATATAAATCATATATATATTATATATATATATCTAATGGAAGCATTCAAATACATAAAGAAAATATTATTAGATCTAAAGGGAGTGATAGACTCCAATACAATAATAGTTGGGGACTTAAACAACCCACTCTGAGCAATGCACAGATAATCTAGACAAAAAAGCAACAAAGAGG
>NW_007131089.1:0-748 GCF_000164805.1 Carlito syrichta | reverse complement strand
AAATAAAGATCAGAGAAGAAATGAACAATATCAAGACTTGAAAAAATGCAAAGAATTGGTTAAATTAAAAATGTTTTTTGATAAAACAAAAAAATCAACAAAACATTAGCTAGATCAAGAATAGAGAAGACCAGACCAGGTGCAGTGGCTCATGCCTATAATCTCAACATTTTGGGAGATGGAGTTGAGAGGATTGCCTGAGCTCACAGCTTCAAGACTAGCCTGGGCAACTTGGCAAGACCCCATCTCTACAATAAATCAAAAATTAGTGGGGCATGGTGGCATGTGTCTGTAGTTCCAGCTACTTGGAAGACTGAGGCAGGAGGATCACCTGAGCCTAGTGAGTCGAGGCTGCCGTGGCCATGAGTGCCACTGCTATCCAGCCCGGGGGATAAAAAAAAATAAAGAAGACCAAATAGATCAAATCAGAGAAAGGAGAAATTAAAAGGGGATCCTCAAAAAATGTGAAATTTAGTTATTGAAAAATTGTTTGTTCTTACATGTTTAACGTCATTCACCTTTGATGTGCTCTCCATTTGTTGCAATAATACTTATCAAAATGCTTTTTCCACTGCTCAAAAGAGTTTTTGAATTTTTCAGTTTTGATGCTTTTTTAGTGCTTCTGTCATTTTTTGTTTCACCTCTTCCACATTTGCAAAACATTTCCCTTTGAGGCTTTTTTTAAATCTGGGGAAACCAAAAATAAGAAGTAACTTGGGTGATATGGGATGAATAAGGAGAGTGAGGC
>NW_007131088.1:0-716 GCF_000164805.1 Carlito syrichta | reverse complement strand
GTTTTTTGATAAAACAAAAAAATCAACAAAACATTAGCTAGATCAAGAATAGAGAAGACCAGACCAGGTGCAGTGGCTCATGCCTATAATCTCAACATTTTGGGAGATGGAGTTGAGAGGATTGCCTCAGTTCACAGCTTCAAGACTAGCCTGGGCAACTTGGCAAGACCCCATCTCTACAATAAATCAAAACTTAGTGGGGCATGGTGGCAGGTGTCTGTAGTTCCAGCTACTTGGAAGACTGAGGCAGGAGGATCACCTGAGCCTAGTGAGTCGAGGCTGCCGTGGCCATGAGTGCCACTGCTATCCAGCCCGGGGGATAAAAAAAAATAAAGAAGACCAAATAGATCAAATCAGAGAAAGGAGAAATTAAAAGGGGATCCTCAAAAAATGTGAAATTTAGTTATTGAAAAATTGTTTGTTCTTACATGTTTAACGTCATTCACCTTTGATGTGCTCTCCATTTGATGCAATAATACCTATCAAAATGCTTTTTCCACTGCTTAAGAGTTTTTGAACTTTTCAGTTTTGATGCTTTTTTAGTGCTTCTGTCATTTTTTGTTTCACCTCTTCCACATTTGCAAAACATTTCCCTTTGAGGCTTTTTTTAAATCTGGGGAAACCCAAAGTAAGAAGTACTTGGGTGATATGGGATGATAAAGAGAGTGAGGCAAATGTCTAAGCCATTTGGGTCAAAACTGCTGAACACTGTGTGA
>NW_007131087.1:0-820 GCF_000164805.1 Carlito syrichta | reverse complement strand
CAGTGGCTCATGCCTATAATCTCAACATTTTGGGAGATGGAGTTGAGAGGATTGCTGAGTTCACAGCTTCAAGACTAGCCTGGGCAACTTGGCAAGACCCCATCTCTACAATAAATCAAAAATTAGTGGGGCATGGTGGCATGTGTCTGTAGTTCCAGCTACTTGGAAGACTGAGGCAGGAGGATCACCTGAGCCTAGTGAGTTGAGGCTGCCATGGCCATGAGTGCCACTGCTACCCAGCCCGGGGGATAAAAAAAAATAAAGAAAACCAAATAGATCAAATCAGAGAAAGGAGAAATTAAAAGGGGATCCTCAAACAATGTGAAATTTAGTTATTGAAAAATTGTTTGTTCTTACATGTTTAACGTCATTCACCTTTGATGTACTCTCCATTTGATGCAGTAATACCTATCAAAATGCTTTTTCCACTGCTCAAAAGAGTTTTTGAACTTTTCAGTTTTGATGCTTTTTTAGTGTTTCTGTCATTTTTTGTTTCACCTCTTCCACATTTGCAAAACATTTCCCTTTGAGGCTTTTTTTAAATCTGGGGAAACCAAAAATAAGAAGTAACTTGGGTGATATGGGCTGAATAAGGAGAGTGAGGCAGAAGTGTCTAAGCCATTTTGGGTCAAAAACTGCTGAACACAGTGTGACATGGGTAGGTGCATGGTTCGTAGTAGAAGAACAAATCACTTGTTTACCACAACTCTGGGCTTTTCTTCCACAAATTATGATCTCATCTCAAAACTTCCAGATAAAAAACGTTGGTTGACCTTGTCATCCAGAAGAGCAAATTCTCAGTGTACTACAAGGGCCTATC
>NW_007131086.1:0-855 GCF_000164805.1 Carlito syrichta | reverse complement strand
AAAGGGGATCCTCAAAAAATGTGAAATTTAGTTATTGAAAAATTGTTTGTTCTTACATGTTTAACGTCATTCACCTTTGATGTGCTCTCCATTTGATGCAGTAATACCTATCAAAATGCTTTTTCCACTGCTCAAAAGAGTTTTTGAACTTTTCAGTTTTGATGCTTTTTTAGTGTTTCTGTCATTTTTTGTTTCACCTCTTCCACATTTGCAAAACATTTCCCTTTGAGGCTTTTTTTAAATCTGGGGAAACCAAAAATAAGAAGTAACTTGGGTGATATGGGATGAATAAGGAGAGTGAGGCAGAAGTGTCTAAGCCATTTTGGGTCAAAAACTGCTGAACACAGTGTGACATGGGTAGGTGCATGGTTCGTAGTAGAAGAACAAATCACTTGTTTACCACAACTCTGGGCTTTTCTTCCACAAATTATGATCTCATCTCAAAACTTCCAGATAAAAAACGTTGGTTGACCATGTCATCCAGAAGAGCAAATTCTGAGTGTACTACAAGGGCCTATCCTTTAAAAGATAATTCTGGAATTTTTGCTAGGGGGTGTCTCTTGTCATACAACTGATACACAGAAATACAAAGAACCCGCAGACACTATTACAAATAATTATATACCAAAAAGTTGAAACCCTAGAGAAAATGTATGAGTTTCTATAAGATTGAACCAGAAGGAGAAAGAAAATTTTAGGAGACCAATAACAAGTACTGGTATTGAATCAGGCATAAAAATCTTCCTAATAAAAGCACTAGAAAAAGTGACTTTATTGTATGAATTTCACAGCAACTTGTATGGACTTAGAGTCTATAATACTAAGTGATCTATCACAGAAACAAAAACCTGAGTA
>NW_007131085.1:0-997 GCF_000164805.1 Carlito syrichta | reverse complement strand
ATACCTATCAAAATGCTTTTTCCACTGCTCAAAAGAGTTTTTGAACTTTCAGTTTGATGCTTTTTTAGTGCTTCTGTCATTTTTTGTTTCACCTCTTCCACATTTGCAAAACATTTCCCTTTGAGGCTTTTTTTAAATCTGAGGAAACCAAAAATAAGAAGTAATTTGGGTGATATGGGATGAATAAGGAGAGTGAGACAGAAGTGTCTAAGCCATTTTGGGTCAAAAACTGCTGAACACAGTGTGACATGGGTAGGTGCATGGTTCATAGTAGAAGAACAAATCACTTGTTTACCACAACTCTGGGCTTTTCTTCCACAAATTATGATCTAATCTCAAAACTTCCAGATAAAAAACATTGGTTGACCATGTCATCCAGAAGAGCAAATTCTGAGTGTACTGCAAGGGCCTATCCTTTAAAAGATAATTCTGGAATTTTTGCTAGGGGGTGTCTCTTGTCATACAACTGATACACAGAAATACAAAGAACCAGCAGACACTATTACAAATAATTATATACCAAAAAGTTGAAACCCTAGAGAAAATGTATGAGTTTCTATAAGATTGAACCAGAAGGAGAAAGAAAATTTTAGGAGACCAATAACAAGTACTGGTATTGAATCAGGCATAAAAATCTTCCTAATAAAAGCACTAGAAAAAGTGACTTTATTGTATGAATTTCACAGCAACTTGTATGGACTTAGAGTCTATAATACTAAGTGATCTATCACAGAAACAAAAACCTGAGTACCATATATTGTCACTCGCAAGCAGACCCTGAACAATTATCATAATACTACAAGAAACGGATTGGAAGTAGTGGGAAACTGCCAGGGGAGGGAGGGGGGCACACCTTAACAATAAGAATACCTGATCTCAAACCAGGTGAAGTGGGGACCAAAGTGATGCCCAAACTTAACCTACACAATGACCATTTCTATGCCTAGCTCTGAATTGTACCCCACCACTTTAAAGACAAAGGAACAAAAAACAGACG
>NW_007131084.1:0-822 GCF_000164805.1 Carlito syrichta | reverse complement strand
CTCTTCATATACCATTAAAAATTAGCATTTACTGGGTTAATGTCAAGACAATAAACTATAAAAAAAGAATTTATCATCACATCAGAAGCTGAATAAAATGTGTGGTGATGCTAAATATTATGTATAAGCTCCAGAGACCAATGAACTCTGGTATTGTCACAATGATTTAGAGTAAAAAGAACAGTATTAACATTGAAGCACTTAGTAGTGCAGGCAGAGGTTTTGTTTTTTGATTTTTTTGGGGGGGAGGAGTGTTGCACATTTTGTGTAACAGGATGACAGGTTTTCATCAACTTCAAATGCTATACAGACTTTTAACATGTGAGAACATTTTACAGTTAATAATTTAAAATTCAATATAAATTTTGGCTGAAATATTCTGTCTTCCTCATTAATTCATAGATGTGCATATATATGTTTATATACTTATTCATACATATTTTTATTTATACATACATATTCATACATATAGATGTATCTAGCCATGCTTTTAAAATGTCATATTGTGTTCTGTAAATCAGTTGTTCTAAACTTTTCTTATGTGTTTTAACATTCTTAAATGCTTAGATTCATTGTTTCCATTAAAACTCTAAAGTTTTATGCTAAATTTTGTGTACATCTGTTTATGCCTTTAATTGTTGTGTAGACTTAAAATTTTTATTACAATTTCAAAGTAATCCTTAATGCAAACAAGTTGGAGAATCAGTATTCTTAACGTTACTATGTATGTAGAGTAATTGTTGTAACTTGAGAAAATACTTTTCCAGCTTTATTAAGGTTGTAAAAAGAGAGAAAGAAGTAAATTCTCTATGTCTTTTCTGT
>NW_007131083.1:0-828 GCF_000164805.1 Carlito syrichta | reverse complement strand
CCCTAGCTGCTTTTTGTGTTATTTATTCTTTTCTAAATTTAGTTGTTTAAAGCTCAAAAGACTATATTCTTTTTATTCAAGTCTGGAATGACATGCGGTCAACAGTTTCTGTTTTTCAGCATTATGTGGAATAAGATTTACTTTTATTGGATTGGCTTAGGTCACATGAATCGCTGGAAAGACAAATACACTATTTGAAAAGGGAAATGAAGACAAAGAGATTTCAAATAAGACTTTTAGGATTCTTGATAGTAAATCATATTTTAATATATAATTTCAACTTTCACTTACAAGTAATGTAAAAATGAAAGAAAAATAAGAAGAAAAAAGAGAAAACTTTACAGTAACACAATATTGTAGAATGTGAAGATTGCAAATTTAGTTTATGAAGTTTTGATGCTAAGAAGCTAATGATATCTCTGGTTAAAGATTTTGAGTAGGTAGTTGCCTATAGATACATGACATTCACTGAAGCAGTACTAGCAGGAGATAGATATTTGAGGTTCATCAACTTATTCATGAAACTAAGGAATGTGGATGTTATGAGTTCACTTTTGAAAAAATTGGACTGTGATATGAGCACAGGTCTGAATTCCAAGTCCTATATATAAAAACCAGGCAGAAGTGGTGGTTAATGATATTGTCAACAGAGGGATGTGCTAATATTTTCTTATGTACTCTACACTGAGTAAAGTGATAAGGAAAAAAAGAAGAAGACCATGCACATGCTTCAGAGGGCCAAAATATTCAAGTTCCTGATTACATTGAAGAATTGTCATAGAGAAAGTCATTAGAGAAGAGGTAGAAGGGTGTAGCCAGAGTAATGTG
>NW_007131082.1:0-836 GCF_000164805.1 Carlito syrichta | reverse complement strand
TTGAGTAGGTAGTTGCCTATAGATACATGACATTCACTGAAGCAGTACTAGCAGGAGATAGATATTTGAGGTTCATCAACTTATTCATGAAACTAAGGAATGTGGATGTTATGAGTTCACTTTTGAAAAAATTGGACTGTGATATGAGCACAGGTCTGAATTCCAAGTCCTATATATAAAACCAGGCAGAAGTGGTGGTTAATGATATTGTCAACAGAGGGATGTGCTAATATTTTCTTATGTACTCTACACTGAGTAAAGTGATAAGGAAAAAAAGAAGAAGACCATGCACATGCTTCAGAGGGCCAAAATATTCAAGTTCCTGATTACATTGAAGAATTGTCATAGAGAAAGTCATTAGAGAAGAGGTAGAAGGGTGTAGCCAGAGTAATGTGTGCTTGATATCAAGATACACATTTGACATTTTGTATCAAATGCACACAAATGCAGGGGTGACTATCAAAATATTGTAACAGCTGGTGCCACACAAGAGTAGGACTTGGTCTTGGCCAATAGCTGTGAAGGCAGCTATACTTTATTTGTTGGATTGAGGTGATGTTTTGAAGTTAGAAAGCAAGACTGCTTCTTACTAATAGGTGAGGAAATATTTAAATATTTTAACAGGCAGCTCATAGCTGTACAAAATAAAAGATTTCAGCAACAAGTAAAATTATACTTAGTATACACATGAAAAGTTTCTATAAAAACAGAATTATTTTGACTATAAACATTATTAAAATATTTTTGAAAATGACTGGTTCTTACCTTTGATACCTATGAATGTGTTAACAACTTCTAAAATATCATAGTTGTTACAAAAGTATATTATTTTAGTC
>NW_007131081.1:0-835 GCF_000164805.1 Carlito syrichta | reverse complement strand
GAGTTCACTTTTGAAAAAATTGGACTGTAATATGAGCACAGGTCTGAATTCCAAGTCCTATATATAAAACCAGGCAGAAGTGGTGGTTAATGATATTGTCAACAGAGGGATGTGCTAATATTTTCTTATGTACTCTACACTGAGTAAAGTGGTAAGGAACAAAAGAAGAAGACCGTGCACATGCTTCAGAGGGCCAAAATATTCAAGTTCCTGATTACATTGAAGAATTGTCATAGAGAAAGTCATTAGAGAAGAGGTAGAAGGGTGTAGCCAGAGTAATGTGTGCTTGATATTAAGATACACATTTGACGTTTTGTATCAAATGCACACAAATGCAGGGGTGACTATCAAAATATTGTAACAGCTGGTGCCACACAAGAGTAGGACTGGGTCTTGGCCAATAGCTGTGAAGGCAGCTATACTTTATTTGTTGGATTGAGGTGATGTTTTGAAGTTAGAAAGCAAGACTGCTTCTTACTAATAGGTGAGGAAATATTTAAATATTTTAACAGGCAGCTCATAGCTGTACAAAATAAAAGATTTCAGCAACAAGTAAAATTATACTTAGTATACACATGAAAAGTTTCTATAAAAACAGAATTATTTTGACTATAAACATTATTAAAATATTTTTGAAAATGACTGGTTCTTACCTTTGATACCTATGAATGTGTTAACAACTTCTAAAATATCATAATTGTTACAAAAGCATATTATTTTAGTCTTATTTGTGATTCTTAATGTGTAATCAATAAATAGTCAGGTTTTCAAGCATGATTGTGTTTTGCTACTTTTATAATTTTTATTTACCAACCTCCAAATTATTACAGCTATT
>NW_007131080.1:0-771 GCF_000164805.1 Carlito syrichta | reverse complement strand
CCTTTGATACCTATGAATGTGTTAACAACTTCTAAAATATCATAATTGTTACAAAAGTATATTATTTTAGTCTTATTTGTGATTCTTAATGTGTAATCAATAAATAGTCAGGTTTTCAAGCATGATTGTGTTTTGCTACTTTTATCATTTTTATTTACCAACCTCCAAATTATTACAGCTATTGGTGATTTTGGAGCCATGTTAAGTTATAACCTTTCCCAGTTCCAGTGTGTCCATTATTCTGTGTAAATTTGATGTCCGAACACAATTCTTTCATTGGAGAAATTTATTTCTTAATTTCAATGACCTTTACTTCCATTCAACTGAAGTGACCTACATCTGTATATACATCCTTAAAGCAGTATCTCAGATATTATTCAACCTTTAAAGTATTAGTGGAATCTTATACTTTTTGACAAAAATATAGTTGAATCCCTTATTTTACTAACTTGCACTAAACCTTTTTCTCATACTTGTATTTATTCATCTCATTCTAATTTTCTGTTTTTAATTGCACTAGAATTCTCATTTCATAATTTCAAGGACTCTGTCTATCAGCCTTATCTTTTTCTCATTCCCCACCCCTGAGTCCTTTGCCTCATTCGCCCTGCAAAACTCCAACTCAAAGTTGTAAAAAGGAACTGTCTTGTCAACTAGCATACTTGTACTGTGGAGTCGTGTCAACAAAACACACACATGTAGATCTTGATGTCACTACAAGACCATAGTCTCTAAACCCTCTGTGTTCTTTGACTTGCTTGAATATTTTGA
>NW_007131079.1:0-865 GCF_000164805.1 Carlito syrichta | reverse complement strand
ACACTGATAATATGGAAAGTCTCATGTTAAAAACGTTAAAATTTGGGAGTTTTAAAAACAACTTTATTGCAGTATAATTGATACATAAATAACCACATACATTGTATTTGGACATATGAATGAAAACACCTGTGATATTGAGGGAAGAGACAGTCAGAAATCTGACAGGCAGACAGGGTGGGTCCCAGTAGCTGCAAGTCACATGGACTGCAATGAACACACCCACTTCCAGGTCCTTGAACTTCATCTTTTGTGCATTTTTTTCCTAACTGGCCCTTCCCAACTCTTTCCTGATTGGTAAATTTACTAAGACCATACCATGGCATATCTCTCTGGTTGGCGCTTTTGCCAACCAATCAGCAGGCACTGGAGACTATATTAACTCCTGCCTACAGAGGCAACCTGGCAACCTTTCGGGAACCCTCACCTGCCAATAACGTTCCTGCCCTCTCAATTAATTTTTACTTTCTCACCCTCTCGTTGTCCAGGAGACAAGAAGCTGAACTCCAAAAGCTACTGAAGTGTTGAATATCACTGGATCTGAAGACCACCTGACTTGAAGAGCTGTACATGCTGGAGGCTGGCTTGTCAGCAGATGGAGGCCACAGACCTGGCAGAGTGGAGCCCTCGACAGAGTAGAGCTGAGGATGGTGTGGACCCAATGGTGGAGCAGAACTGACAGGGCTCAAAGAGCTGTAACACTCTTTGGGGTTGGCTTGCTGGTCCGCCAAATCAAAAGAGCTGTAGCACTTATTGGGGCCTGGCTTGCTGGCCCACGGAGCTGATGGAACTGTGACACTTCTTGGAGCTCTGCTCACCCACCCCTCCACTCAATCAAGAAAACTGCAGTACTCTTAGTGGGCCC
>NW_007131078.1:0-8183 GCF_000164805.1 Carlito syrichta | reverse complement strand
TTACCAACCTCCAAATTATTACAGCTATTGGTGATTTTGGAGAAAGCAAGTTATAACCTTTCCCAGTTCCAGTGTGTTCATTATTCTGTGTAAATTTGATGTCCAAACACAATTCTTTCATTGGAGAAATTTATTTCTTAATTTCAATGACCTTTACTTCCATTCAACTGAAGTGACCTACATCTGTATATACATCCTTAAAGTAGTATCTCAGATATTATTCAACCTTTAAAGTATTAGTGGAATCTTAATCTTTTTGACAAAAATATAGTTGAATCCCTTATTTTACTAACTTGCACTAAACCTTTTTCTCATACTTGTATTTATTCATCTCATTCTAATTTTCTGTTTTTAATTGCACTAGAATTCTCATTTCATAATTTCAAGAACTCTGTCTATCAGCCTTATCTTTTTCTCATTCCCCACCCCTGAGTCCTTTGCCTCATTTGCCCTGCAAAACTCCAACTCAAAGTCGTAAAAAGGAACTGTCTTGTCAACTAGCATACTTGTACTGTGGAGTCGTGTCAACAAAACACACACATGTAGATCTTGATGTCACTACAAGGCCATAGTCTCTAAATCCTCTGTGTTCTTTGACTTGCTTGAATATTTTGAATTCATTGTTATTTTCCTTTTTATATTTTTAATTTTAAAATATATTTATAAAATAATATATGAAAATATAATCTTCAAAAAATGGTAAAATAAAGTTCCACAAAGCTTGAGTAATTGAATAGTTCTGACAATTATGAAGATCTACTCGTGTACTTCTTTAATCCTATTTCCTTCCCTTCTCCTGAGGAAGACAGAATTCCAAACTTTATTGCTTTTTGAAAGTAGATTTTAAGTCGATTTTATTGCCAAAGCACTGATAATATGGAAAGTCTCATGTTAAAAACGTTAAAATTTGGGAGTTTTAAAAACAACTTTATTGCAGTATAATTGATACATAAATAACCACATACATTGTATTTGGACATATGAATGAAAACACCTGTGATATTGAGGGAAGAGACAGTCAGAAATCTGACAGGCAGACAGGGTGGGTCCCAGTAGCTGCAAGTCACATGGACTGCAATGAACACACCCACTTCCAGGTCCTTGAACTTCATCTTTTGTGCATTTTTTTCCTAACTGGCCCTTTCCAACTCTTTCCTGATTGGTAAATTTACTAAGACCATACCATGGCATATCTCTCTGGTTGGCACTTTTGCCAACCAATCAGCAGGCACTGGAGACTATATTAACTCCTGCCTACAGAGGCAACCTGGCAACCTTTCGGGAACCCTCACCTGCCAATAACGTTCCTGCCCTCTCAATTAATTTTTACTTTCTCACCCTCTCGTTGTCCAGGAGACAAGAAGCTGAACTCCAAAAGCTACTGAAGTGTTGAATATCACTGGATCTGAAGACCACCTGACTTGAAGAGCTGTACATGCTGGAGGCTGGCTTGTCAGCAGATGGAGGCCACAGACCTGGCATAGTGGAGCCCTCGGCAGAGCAGAGCTGAGGATGGTGTGGACCCAATGGTGGAGCAGAACTGACAGGGCTCAAAGAGCTGTAACACTCTTTGGGGTTGGCTTGCTGGTCCGCCAAATCAAAAGAGCTGTAGCACTTATTGGGGCCTGGCTTACTGGCCCACAGAGCTGACGGAACTGTGACACTTCTTGGAGCTCTGCTCACCCACCCCTCCACTCAATCAAGAAAACTGCAGTACTCTTAGTGGGCCCCTAGACTGCTAGTTTCCCTGAGTTTTTGGGTGCCACTGCATTACCCATCTGGACGCTCTTGCATCCCGGTCACCGCGTGGATCCTGGGCTGGCAGTACAGCTCCAAGAACTGCAACATTTCTGGGGCTGTGGGGACGGTGGAGAGTGGGGGCTGGCGGTGGGGGGAGGAGAGTGGGAGGGAGGCACACAGCTCACCAGCCCATTGGATAAAAAAACTGTATCAATATTGTTTTCATTATAAAGGTGATGACAATATTCATCTATTGTAGAAAATGTTAATTTTTCAGGAAAACTTTCTCTAGAGCCAAAGTCCTTCCTAAAAATATTTACATTCGTGTACTTGGTATAAAATATACCATTCATCTGATACATTGCCATTGTTTTAAATGAATATTTTTAAAACAATTATTCCACTTTTTAGAGAAAACTTATAAAAGTAGACTTTTTGGTAATACTCAGGTTGTCATTTATTTTAAGCTTTGCAGAACTTTTCATTTGCAGCAGAATTCTTTTTTGTTTGTTTCTTTAGTACTTGATTCAGGATTTAGTCAAGTAATTAGTCTTCTAACTACCATTGTTCATGATTTAATTTCATATCCCGTGTCTTTCATTTAGAGTCTTCAGCAACTCTTCTCTCAGCTATAGGGCTGCCGGCTTCATTGACGGGAATCATCCTAAAATGGTTTTCTGGCTCTTCTTACATTCTGAGGCTCTGCTGACTTGTGCGATATTGTAACTGTTCATTCTCTGAAAATGTGAAGAAGAAGGTCTTTCTGGAAGATCCGGTGTCTGTCTTTTTATTTCTTATCACATTGCCAAATGATGTTGAGATGTTGAGATGAAATGATTCTGTTCTATGGAAGGTAAGATAATATATTGATTTTAAGCATTGTTTTTTATCCAGACAAACCTGATTCCAAATTCAAATTTGCACTTTGGTCATCACAAAATTCATAACATCTCCAAAAGTTGGTTTATTTTGTAAAATAGGGCTAATATTTTCTTCAGGGCTTTCTGCCACATATCCTCCAAGTGCTTGTCACTTTGCTAGAATCTGAGAACAGAAAAATAAATTGCACTTCTTTTTCCTTAAGGAGCTTGCATTTTTATTCAGCATGATGACCTTTTTGGATTTTGCCAAGATTTAGGAAAGTACAATTTTTTAAATAGGTGTTTGTATTTGATTTTCAGTGACTATGAGATTGGCAAACACAAGAATTTAAAACACAGAGTTGAAATATATAAGATGTGTTGATGAATAATCATCTAAACATATAAAGGCCAGAGGGTAATACGATTAAAAAATAACAACAGCAAAAGAAGCATAAATCAACTTCAATGGGAAAATGATTGCTGTCGGTGACTGGCACTGACCGAGGGAGGGTTAGGACCCGCACCGGAGAGTCAAGACGGAGAGAAGAGAGCACTCGGAGGCAGTCTTCTGGGATCAGTCTGATCAGGACTGAGTCCAAATTTTATTCAGACTCCTTCCAACTTATATACCATTTTCTATATCCTCCAGCAGTGTGATAATCACTTGCTGGGGCCATACAAATTCCATGCATATCATGCTTTACAAACTATGCATCACAAGACCATCATGAGACTTGCAAGTTCCAAGCAAACAATTCGAATTCCATGATGCCTGACGTGCTTCACAAAACTTACATTAAGGTCACAGGTGCACAATTTCAATACAGATTGTTCAAAGTGTTTTCCATAATGTTCAATAAATCATTCATATTATATTCTTTGTTCTAAACCCTGATTAATACAAAAAATTTTCTAAGTTAACTCTAGGTTCAATCCAAGTTCACTGACTCCTAATATTTTTTAACGATTAATATTATCAACTTAACACTATACTATAATCTATAAGCTTACTTAAATGACTTAACTGTTAGTTATACTATTAACCTATTATGATATAACATAATGCCTTATAATTCAGTTAAAACTTATTCTTAAACTGCCAAACTTTACTATAATTCATATGAGTTTCATATGTCTAAACTTTAATTTTTATATAATCTGATGATTGAACTTTAATACTATGCTATATCTTATTAGGCTAATACCTTATCATTAATTCTTTCATAAATCTTATGGTAGTTGTCATACTCTTGAACAAGGAAATGTATGGTTGCCATGACGGTGGCCATGGGCTGAAGCAAACAGAGTTTCGGTAAGTAACAAAACAAAAAAAAACGTTCTGCCTGGCTAGAGGCAGGACGATAAAACTATTATGGTAATTTAGTTTCTAATCTTAGCCCTAGGGGAGACTGCTTTCAGGAACAAGAGCTGATTAACCAGTCTACCAGGAAATAGAAGTTAAAAAATATCTAGAAAGAAGTAAAACTTAGAAGGGACAAGGTCATATAAAATAATTCTGCTGTGCAACTTTCCATCAGGTGTATAGAGATTTACTTATAAGTTTTACTGCCATGTATGTACACTGGTCACTAATCACACACCAATATTATAGGTATAACTGATATCCTATGTCAGAGGTGATCTTCCAGATGGGCCTTTACAGGCCTCAGTCATGTAGCTATAGATGTTGGCTCCCAACAGGTTGCTACTAATAAGTATGCATATTTACTTTATGCTTCTTGGTAGCAAGAAAATAATACTCAAAGGCAAAGCAATTTTGAGATTAGCTGAGTAGGAAAACTTTGTAAGGTTAGAAGTATTGTCAAATGGAATGCATTAGGTTTTTATTTCAGATGAATTCAACCCTGTTCTGCCTTTTATAATCTAGGACCTATTATCTTTTCTAGAATTGGATCAGCAAATAATTACAATAAACTCTGTCTTTGCAAATGCACCTCGGAATACAAGCTGAGAAGTAACACACAACTCTGAGGACTACTAGATGTTACTATTAGAGATCAAAATGACCATCAGACACAGAGAGAAAAAGTGGTATTCTTTACACCAAAGTTTTGCATGGTAGGCCTGACGTCAACTGAGGTTATTTGGAGAGCTAGGCAAGGGACAAAATTACTTCCAAAAGGAACGAGATTGCTAGATTATGTCCAAAAAAAAAAGGATTTGGGAAACAAAGAGGCACATTTTTTGTATCATTTGATTCCCTAGACCCAGCTGTACCTTGAATTTTCCAGCTGCGTGAGTCAGTAAATTCCCATGCTTCTTTAGACAGTTTGAATTGGGTTTATGCCACTTGAAACTCAAATACGAAAAGCTAATGAATCATTTTGTGTCTGTCACAGAGCATGCAACATGTCCAGGAACAATTTGCATGAAAACATACCTTTTCAAACACAAGGATACCTTTTGACTTGAAATATATTTGTATGTTGAATAATATGCAAAGTATTTTAACATGTGCCAGATTTCTAGGATATGTTGCCAAAGATTTTCACCTCCTAATTAGTTGATTAGAAGACTTTGTTAAGTATCACTTCTGATTTTGCAAAACAGTATCCAGGTGTATTGTCTGGTTGAGTCATGTTTCTTTTAAAGAGTTTCAAAGCACAGCGGCATTTTTAATGTTATGTCATAAAAATCAAAGTGTTGGCATTTTTTGGACCATAAATTAATTTTCTAAATATCATACTCAATAGTCTACATTGTCTTTCCAGTTATAAAATATACAGACAAGAGCTTTAACAAAATGAGCTCATTACCACCAGCCAAATAAAAAGACAAGCAATAAACCTAAAACTAACTTTTGGTAAAAATGGAAAAGAAGTAATTGAACAAAAGTTCATTGTTTACCATGTTACTCTGATTTATTGACATAAGGAATTACTATTAAATTATAAATTATTAAAAATGAAGTCATATTTGAAACAGCATATATAATTTTCTGATACATTTTTAAAACAATCAAAGGTATTTCAGTGATGCTCAATTTGCATAGGTTTTATAAAATGCTTATTTTTCCTAGAAATAATAAAAAAGATTTCTTCCAAATTAAAATTTGAGGCCTCAGGACTTGATCCATAATATAGTTGGACTGATCTCATTTGGCCCTGTTGATCATCTTTCAAAGGCATTTCCCGGGTGATTCTAAGACAGTAAAACCATTAGAAACATCTTCCCTAGAGCTCTCTAGTATTGATTTTTCCAATTCTCCTGTGACATGAGTCAGTAACCCTTCTTTGAAGTAACCACTACTAAAATGGGGTCATGTTGTATTACAACACTTCATAGTATAAATCACAGGTATCATTGCAAAAAGCTATATTTTAACTCATCACAAAGTATATTTCATTTTATAAGAAAGGCTGATATGATTAGTGCACAAATATTTTTGGAGTGTTGATTTTTCTTAGTAAATAACTTTTGTTGAAAGACTTCTCATTCCTTTTAGATTTACTGAAACCTCCCCCAAAAATAAGTTATTGAAAAATTAGTACTTAAAAATTAAAGGAACCATGGTATACCAAATTCTATATATATAATATGTAATATGCATATAATCTTGTATCTATATATGTTTAATTTCATAGAAACATATGCATTTTTTTCTGTCAATAAAGCAGAATGACATCACAATATTATTTTTGGTGCTATTGAGAGTGTAAATAAAAGGTAATGGCTAAACAAAAGCAAAAAAAAAACCACAAAAACTCATCACAGATGTTCAAACTAATAAAACTGAGCCATTGCAAAGTTTGCATAAAATTTTAATTCTTACCAATTTATTTTGGTCAGATGCTCATTGCATTTTATTCTACAATTAGTTTCAATTCCAATATAAACAAAATAATGATACTTTCACTGGAAGTACTAGAAATTGCCCTGTTAGAATGTGTACTTACCAATTAATGCCATAAATTTGTTTTATTCATTTGTTCTTTTAAAAGGGTTTGATTTTCTATAACTAAACATTTTTACATATAAGAAGTATTTACCCCCAGTCATTTGAAGACTTTAAGTTAGAACACAGGAGGCTTGGTGTCGTATGTTATTGATTCAGTTAATGTATAATTTTACTAGAATAGATGGAATTGTGATGAAATTTTTATTTAAAAATAAATTTCAAATTTTATGCTATTATGAACTATACTGCTATAAGGCATATATACAACAACACAGACATAAACAAAGAAACATATATTTAAGTTATTGCTTATATCTACTATATAATATACACTGTGGATACATTTCCTTGAAAGCTGGAAAGAGCTAAAAAGCTATTAATGAAATAAAAAACAAGCACACGTGTATTTATAAATATACAGCAATTTATTAAAATTACTTTAAATTTAAACTAAATGATGTGTTTGATCAAATCACCTTGCCCTGCACATGGAAGCCTTTACAAATATGTTTTTTAAAATGACAGCTTTTGCTAGTCTTCCACAAATGTCTGTTAGAAATGTATATTATAAACATTAAGCCATGTTTAATTGGTAAAGCTAGGGGATATTAGCATTCATATTTTACTATATATATCTATTCATTGCATGCATTGTATTTATATGTACTAAAATAGTAATGCTAATAATATTTATATGTGCAGGTATAAGAGCCATTTACACTTTCAGTTATTATTAAGTGCTTTTTATTTGAATTATATTTATGTGTAGTGTATTGCTTTATGATTATAAAAAATTTTCTATCTCTTATTTTAAATTTTAAATATTGCTTCAGTATTTCTGAATATTGTTTTCTACATCTATACTTTCCATGTGCATATTTGTATACCTATACTTATATTACAATGTGCTGAATAAATTTTTAATGAAAAACATACTTTAGAGTCAGTTGTGTTTCTTCTTTTAATTCCATTTTCTCTTTCTATCTTCTGTCTGTTAGTAAGTGTTGGTCTTGTATGAGATGGTAGCAGTGTTAAGATTGACTGGCTAATTTAAGTGAAAAGAATGTTAGATATATGCACACATGCATAAAAAATAAACACATTTAGAAAAGATGTAATTTACCCGAAGTCCAAAACATTACCAGAGAACCCAAAACAGTCATGATAGTACTGCTGAAAGTTGTATTTCATTTGTCTGATGTAAATAAAAAAGCACACGATGAATTTTTAAAAAGATCATAGGGCAGAAACTACCAGTTATGGTGTTCTCCATAAAAAAAAAAAAAAAAAGACTTACTATTCTTTCACTTGTAGTATCTCTTTATTAGTTTAGGCTGAAAATAGCCATTGACTTGATTTTTATTATGTGCAATATCAAAGTGAACTGTCGATTTTGCAGGTGAAATGAATAACAGCTTTGCTCCAAAAGAATCTGGCAATCAGCCATGCATTGTGCCAAACCAGTGTGCTGACCACCTACTTGCCTTGAGTCAGATGGTTATTTGGAATGCTTTTAGTCTTTATCTTTTTATGTGATGTACCTGTCCACTTTTCAGCATGACTCATTTATCATTCTATGCCAAAGAACTGAATTATCTTGTATACATTTTATTATCCATCTAGAGAGTTTGACATGACTTTATAATGTCAGTGTATTTTTT